>NW_028227299.1:255000-322500 GCF_978045245.1 Mus caroli
TTCTTTCTTTCTTTCTTTCTTTCTTTCTCTTTCTTTCTTTCTTTCTTTCTTTCTTTCTTTCTTTCTTTCTTTCTTCTTTTCTTCCTTTCTACCTTTCTTCCTTTCTCTGTGTGTGTTTTTGGAGACTGGTATTCTATGTGTATACCCTGGTAGTCCCAGAAATCACTATTTAGACCAGGATGGCCTACGACTCAGAAATACACCTGCCTCTGCCTACCAAGTCTGAGATTTAAGGCATGGATCACCACTACCTGGCAACACTAAACCTCTTAAACCCCAAAAATATAAAACTTTAATTTTTAAAAAATAATCAAGAACACAAACACACAAACACACACACACACAGACATAAACACACACACACACTCAAAGAGTCAATAAAACAGTAAAACATTAAAAAATGAACTAAACCCTAATAAGAACCGAAAATCAAGAAAAAATCCTAAAATTCTTAATAAACAAAGAAAAAAAACAAAACATATACTAAAAACCTTAAAGCCTAAGTTCTAAAAAACGTTGTTCTAAAACCCCAACAAAAACCGTAAAAAAAAATCTAAAATTCTAAATATATATATATATATTATTGAGTGGTATCCTAATGCAGTTGCCTCAACTTGCACTTCAGGGGATAAAAGTACTCATTTTGGGAAGGAACCTCATATTCTAATTGTGCCTTATACCTCTGCTCAAGTTCACATCCTGGCAGCAACAACTAACGATTGGGCAGAATTGGTTGCCTCCTGTTCAGGACAAATTAATAATCATTATTCAAAACATCCAATTTTACAGTTTGCCTTAAGCCAAGTCATAGTGTTTCCAGTAGTAACAGCCAAACACCCACTTCCAGATAGGGTAGTAGTGTATACAGATGGATCCAAATCTGGCAGATGTGCATATGTAGTAAATGACCAAGTAACACCTAAACAGTATAATGAGACATCACTCGAGGTTGTAGAGTGTTTGGTGGTTCTAGAGGTCCTTGAAACTTTTCCTGGACCACCCAATATTGTATCTGATTCCTTATATGTGGTTAATGCAGGTAATACGCTTGAAGTTGATGGCTTAATTAGACCCTCTAGCAAGCTTGCTCACATTTTTCACCAAATTCAGTCAGCCCTGTTACATAGAATTCATCTTGTGTGTATTACTCATGTTAGGGCTTATTCTGGCCTTCCTAGCCCTATGTCTCATGGAAATGACTTGGCAGACAAAGCCACTAGAATCGTGGCTGCTGCTCTGTCTTCACAGGCTTTCATAAACTCTTCCACGTGATGGCTGAAACATTATGCTGCCATTTCACTTTAACCAGGAAGGAAGTTCATGACATTGTCACCCAATGTCAAAACTGTTAATTTCTGCCTATTCCTCAGGTAGGGATAAACCACCGAGGCATCAGGCCATTACAGGTCTGGCAAAGGGATGTCACTCATATTTCCTCTTTTGGAAGAAATCAATATTTACATGTTTCCATTGACACCTGCTCTGGTGTTATGTTTGCTACAGCTTTAACAGGTGAGAAAGCCTCTCATGTTATATAGCACTGTTTAGAAGCATGGAGTGCTTGGTGCAAGCCCACAATCCTTAAAACTGATAATCTGCCAGGATATACCTCTGCTAAATTTCAGCAATTTTGTCATCAAAAGGATATCACTCACCTGACTGGCCTTCCTTGTAAACCTCAAGGACAAGGCACGGTGTAAGGTGCCCACCGTGCACTCAAGTCTTATTTTATAAAACAAAAGGGGGGAGTTGATGAGACTCTGCCCTCAGTGCCAAGAGTAGCTGTCTCCATGGCACTCTTTACAATTAATTTTTTGAATCTTGGTGAGCAAGGTCGCTCTGCAGCCGATCGACATAGCTCAGACCCTGATAGACCAAAGGAAATGGTGAAATGGAAGGATGTGTTATCTGGTCTGTGGGAAGGCCCAGATCATACTTTGTTAAGATCCAGGGGAGCTGTTTGTGTTTTTCAACAGAGTGAAGACAACCCATTTTGGCTTCAGGAATGACTCACCGGCAAAATAGTAATCAAGGATGGTGTGGAAGATGCTGACCTCCCGAGTACTGCTCCTGATCCTGACAATGCTGAACTTGTCTCAGGTTCCTTGTATGATGGGCAAACAGAGATGGGCCATTCTCTCGACTTTCCCTAAAACAATGCCAGTTCGCCATGATGCTATAGTTTTTCCAAAATTTTTTACTACTAATAAAACATTAGATTTACCATATCTACCCTACGATCCCACCCAAGCATCAATAGGAGAAAATCGCTCTTTATTAGAACAGGGTTCTTTATGTCATCAAATTAATGGACCAGGAAAATGTATAAACCTCACAGTCCGAGCCTTGGGGATGTTTAATGAGCACCGAGGAGGCTGGGTGAGCACAATCCAAGATAATTCCAAAGCAGATGTAACCATTACATATCGGACCTTACAGCAGGAGGCAATTTGGGTCAATGGTACATTTCCACCACATAACTTTTCAGACAAAGAATGTCCTCCACAACCAAAAATAGCCCTACATTATAGATTGGAAGATGAAGGGCTGATCTTGCCTTGGTCTGATTGTCAATCCTCCATCACTCCTTAGGCAGACCAGAGTAAAACCTTTTCCTAATCTCCTAACATGTTGGTTGCCCAGAGAATGAATTAATTATGAAAAAGGGACTTTTCATACAGGACATTACAATGCATCCCTTTCATAGTGGGTGCTTTGTGGAGTCAATGGCAGTTGTACAGATCTCAATCCTTTGATCTTTATCCAGGGAGAAACAATTGGAAAGGCTTCTTTTACTGGCATCTCCAGATTTGCTCAGTATTGGGGAATACATTGACTCCCTGGACTCTTATGGATAAACTAATACCAGCGTAGAGATCACTGGGTTCAATAAAACTTTTGTAAACCAGATTAATTACCCACCTATGCCAGTCTGTGTTTACCCCACTTTCTTGTTTATTCTTTCAAATGATTCATTTGAAGTCTGTTTCAATGATTCTTGTTGGATTTCTCAATGCTGGGATGTAACAAAGGACACCCGTGCCATGGTGGCATGCATCCCTTGTTGGATCCTTGTTCCGGTGGAAACACCCTCCACTATATCCCAGTTTCGACAAAAAAAAAGAGATTTTGGCATTACTGCTGCCATAATCATAGCAATTTCAGCCAGTGCAGTTGCTGCTACAGATGCATGGTACACTATGGCTAGTATGGTTCAGTCAGGCACAAAATTAAATCAGCTTTCAGCAGATCTGACTGATGCCATCACTCTCCTAACTTCTGATAGTACCAAGTTAAAGGGAGGGCTGATAAATTTGAATCAGTGCCTTGACCTGGCATAGGAACAGATAGGCATCCTGTACCAGATAGTCCAGTTAGGTTGTGAACGAAAGTTGAATGCTCTGTGTATTACCAGGGTCCAATATGAAAATTTTACTCATTCAGCTAATCTGTCTAGACAGGTTTCCTTGTATCTTTCAGGAAATTCATCTGAGGGATTCGATGAGAGTCTTGAGACCCTGAGGGTGGCAGTTTTAAACATCAACTCAATGCGAGTGGACCTGTAATTGACAGAGGGCCTCTCCTCCTGGATTTCATCTGCATTTTCTTATTTTAAGGAATGTTTAGGGGTAGGCTTATTTGGTGTTGCCACCTGCTGTGGACATGTGTTCATGCTCTGGTTTGCAAGCTTAAAACTCAACAAACAAATGACAAGGTTGTGATAGCTCAAGCACTTGCTGCCATTGAGCAAGGGGCCTCCCCCGAAATCTGGTTATCTATGCTCAAGAATTAGTTGACACTGGTGGCTGACCTCTTTTGTAGAGTTTGCCCTAGGTCATTTAGTAGTTAGTGTCACATAGCATTGCAATATCCAGGGACGGGCGACTTTCCTCATGCACAGATCTACCTAAGACACGGGGCCCAGTTGTGATAGTGTTACCCTATGACGGGAAAGGCTGTGACATTAGAGGAACGACCTAAGACAGGAGCCACAGCGGATGGGCATAATTACACAGACCTAGTTCAGCCTCATTTTAATAAAATAAAAAGGGGAAGACATGGAGAACCGTGCTGCCAGCAATCGCCATTATAAGATGGTGCTGGTCTCCGCTGTGCCTAATTAGTAAACAAGCCTTGTGAGCAAGTGCAAGAGTGAACTCATGCCTAGACACTGCCCATCTCGGGGCCTAATAATGGGGTGATAGGAAAGCAACGAATCAGGAGGTGAGAGGCCACATTAGTTGATGAAACGCCATGGCTGAGGGCTATATAAGCAACGCCATTTTATGGGGTCGGGGGGTCTTACCTCCTGAAGAAGCAATAAAGCTTTTTGCTGCAGAAGCATAGGGTTGTCTGAGTTTGTTCTTGCTGGCGAGAACAATAGCTCGGACATTCTTTCTTTCTTTTCTTCCTTCCTTCCTTCCTTCCTTTCTTCCTTCCTTCCTTCCTTCCTTCCTTCCTTCCTTCCTTCCTTCTTTCCTTCCTTCCTTCCTTCCTTTCTTCTTTCTTTCTTTCTTGTTTTTTTTTTTTTTTTGATTTTTTGGACAATGGGTTTCTCTTTGTATCCCTGCCAATACTGGAAATGCCTCTGTAGAGCATGCTGTCCTTGAACTAAGAAATCCAATACTTCTTCCTCTCAAGTGCTGGGATTTAAGGCATGGACCACCACTGCCTGGCAACCCTGAAACACTTAAACTCTCGAATTAACATTTAAACTTATATAAAAAAAATGAAAAGAAAAGATAACTCAAAAATACAAACAAACAAACAAAAAAAAAAACCTTGAAGAAAAAAGATAAAACCTTAAAAAAATACTTAATAAAACACCCCAAATCCAAAAACACCCTAAAATCATTAAAAAAAGAAGAAACACTAAAAATGCTCTAAAAAACTCGAAACAAAAAAAAAAGTCTAAAACAGTTTAATAAATCCCTACAAAAGCCTTAACAAAACACTAAAACTATAAATAATTAATAATAATAATAATAATAATAATAATAGAACACAAATTGAACTTAAAACTCTTTTTTTTTCTTTGTTTGTTTTACTTTGTTTTGTTTTGTTTTTAGAAACTGGGTTTCTCTGTTTATCTCTGGCTGTCCTAAAGCGCCATCTGTAGACCATGCTGGCCTCCAAATCAAAAATTCACCTAACTGTGCCTCCCAAGTGCTGGGATTTAATGCATGGGACACCACTACCTGGTAACCCTAAAGTTCTTAACTCTAAAAATAAATCCTTAATATTAAAATGATAATAATAATAGCCAAAAACTCTAAAAATAAATAAATAAGTAAATAAATAAATAAATAAACAACTAACAAATAAATATATAAATACAAATAAAAGATAAATCTTAAAAAAATTTTGAAAAAAAATCCCCAAAATTCTAAAACATTATAAAATTCTAAAACAAAATAAAACAAAACAAAACAAAAAAACAAAAACAAAAACAAACCACTAAAAATACACTAACATACTGAAACTAAAATTAAACTCTAAAACACTCTTTTAAAAGTCCCTATAAAACCATTTACAAAAACACTAAAAGTCTACGAAAAATTTTACAACATCCCAAAAATAATCTTAAAACTTTTTTGTTTGTTTCCATTTATGTGTTTTGTTTGTTGGTTTATATTTTTGAGTTTTTAGAGACTGGGTTTCTCTGGCTGATCAAGAACTACCTCTGTAGACCATGCTGGTCTTGAACTCAAAAATCCACCTAACAGTTTCTACAAGGTGCTGGGATTTTGGGCATGGGCCACACTGCCTGGAAACCGTGAAACTCTTAAACCCCAAAAGTAAAACTTTAAAATTAAAAAAGAAGTATCCAAAAACACACACACAGACAAACATACAAAAAAAAAAAAAAAGAAAAGAAAAGAAAAGAAAACCCATAAAGAATATCAAACACAAACAAACAAACAAACAAAAACTCTAAAATCCTTTTTAAAAAACAGTAAACATACACTAAAACTCTGAAAACCAAAAAAAAAAAAATCTAAAACAATCATCAAAAGTCCTAAATACCCTTTTAAAAAACTTTAAATTCTAAAAAATAATAAAAAAAAGTACACAGAAAGCCTGAAATTTCTATAAAGTCTTTATCTTTTCTTTCTTTCTTTTTCTTTCTTTCTTTCTTTCTTTCTTTCTTTCTTTCTTTCTTTCTTTCTTTCTTTCTCTCTCTCTCTCTCTCTTTCTTTCTTTCTTTGAATTTTTGTTTTGTTTTCTTTTGTTTCATTTTTTGACTGAGTTTCACTCTTATAAAAACCCTACAAAACCCTTTAAAAAACTATTATATATATATATATATATAATAAACTATTATAAAATATAAAAAACTATTATATATATATATATATATATATATATCCCAAAATGTTCCTTAAACTATTTTTTTTTGGTTTGATTTATTTTGTTTTTGGAGACTTGGTTTCTCGGTTTAGGCCTGGCTATCCTGGAACTCACTCTGGAAACCAGGCTAGCCTTGAACTTAAAAGCCCACCTGCCTTTGCATCCCTAGGACTGGAAATAAAGGCATGGACCACCACTGCCTGGCAAAACTAAAATACTATACCCCAAATGTAAGAACGTAAGATTTTTTTCAGAAAAACACACACACACACACACACACACACACAAACCTAAAAAAAAGGTAAAACACTAAAAGAAAACCCCGAAGCCTAAAAAACAAACATACAAACAAACAAACAATCCTAAAACCGAAGAGACCCACAATTCCCTTAAAAAATAAAAGAAAGAAGGAAAGAAAGAAAACAGAAAAAAAAAAAACACTAAAACCAATAAAACTCTACAATAGTCTTCTAAACACACTACTAACCCTTAAAAAGACCGTAAAATTCTACAAAAATACACAAGGAGCCAAAAATTTCACTAAAACTGTTTCATTTCTTTCTTTTCTTTTTCCTTTTTCTTTTGTTTTGTTTTGTTTTTTGTTTTTTGTTTGTTTTTTTGTTTGCTAACTTTTTTGGTGACTGGTTTTCTCTGAGTATTTCTAGCTGCTCTGGATTTCACTCTGTGGACCATATTGGCCTCGAACTCAAAAATCCACATACCTCTGCCTCCCAAGTGCTGGGATTTAAGGCATGGCCACCACAGCCTGTCGACACTGAAACTCTTAAACTCCCCAATTAACACTTAAAATTAAAAAAAAAAAAAAAAAGAAAGAAAAGAAAACTCAAAAACACACGAAAAAAAAATGGAAAAAAAGATAAAACCTTAAAAAACACATAGTAACACACCAAATCCAAAAACACCCTAAAATCCTTAAAAAAATAAAAATAAAAAACACTAAAAATGCACTAAAATACTCGAAACCAAAAAATCATCTAAAACAGTCTTATAAAAACCCTACAAAAGCCTTAACAAAAAAGCACTGAAATTATAAATAACAACAACAACACAATAATAATAATAATAATAATAATAATAATAATAATAATAATAATAATAATAATAAACAAGAACACAAAATGAAACTAATTTTTTTTTGGTTTTTCCTTTTTTGTTTTTTTGTTTTTTGTTTTTTGGTTTATTGTTTTGTTTTGTTTTGGATTTCCCTCTGTAATCCATGCTTACCTTAAATCCTCAAATCAACCTACCTCTGCCTCCCAAGGGCTGGGATTTAATGCATGGGAAACCACTGCCTGGAAAACCTCAAAGACTTACTTCTAAATCTAAAACACTCTTCTAAAAACTCTACAAACCCATTTTTAAAAGCTCTAAAATTCTAAATATATATAAATCCCAAAAATGACCCTTATAATATTTTTTTGGTTTTATTTATTTATTTATTTATTCATTCATTCATTCATTCATTCATTCATTCATTCATTCATTCATCCATTTATATGTTTGTTTATTTATTTGTTTGTTTGTTTGTTTGTTTATTTATTTATTTATTTTGGAGACTGGGTTTTTTCTCTATAGCCCTGGCTAACCTGGAACTCACTCTGTAGACCAGGCTGGCCTAGAACTTACAAATCCACCTGCCTCTGCCTTCCAAGGGCTGGGAATAAAGGCATGGACCATCACTGACTGAGAAAGCTGAAACACTTTACCTTCAAAATAAAAAGTTAATTGTTTCTTCAAAAATACAATAAATATATAAATAAATAAAAATAAAAATAAAAATAATAATAATAATAATAATAAATAAATGAAGGAAAATACTAAAAGAAAACCCTACAGCCAAAAAAAAACAAACAAACAAAAAACCCGAAAACCTAGGAGACCAAAAAAAAGCAACAATAAAAAACCAATAAAACTCTACAATAGTCTTCTAAACACCTTATTAACCCTTTAAAAAACTCTAAATTTCTACAAAAATACATGGAGCCATAAATTTCACTAAATCTGTTTTCTTTCTTTCTTCCTTTCTTCCTTCCTTTCTTTCTTTCTTTCTTTCTTTCTTTCTTTCTTTCTTTCTTTCTTTCTTTCTTTCTTCTTTCTTTCTGTCTGTCTGTCTGTCTGTCTGTCTGTCTGTCTGTCTGTCTGTGTGTCTGTCTGTCTGTCTTTCTTTTTCTTTCCTTCGTTCTTATTGTTTTTCTTTCTTTTTTTTCTTCTTTTTTTTCAAGTTTTTGGAGACTGAGTTTCTCTGTGTACTTCTGGCTGTCCTCGAACTCACTCTGTAGACCATGCTGCGTTCGACCTTAACACACTCCAACACACATACACACAAAAACCGAAAAAAATACTAAAACGTTAAAGAAAACCCTAAAGCCAAAAACAAACAAAAACACTCTAAAATCTTTTTTAAAAAGCACTAAACATACACTAAAACCCAGAAAACCAAAATAACCTCTAAAACAATCTTCAAAAAATCCTGAAAACGCTTTAAAAATCCCTAAATGTCTTAAAAACAATAAGTTACACCGGAAGCCCAAAATATGCATAAAGTAATTTGCTTCCTTCCTTCCTTCCTTCCTTCCTTCCTTCCTTCCTTCCTTCCTTCCTTCCTTCCTTCCTTCCTTCTTTCCTTCCTTCCTTCCTTCCTTTCTTTCTTTCCTACTTTTTTTTTCTTTTTTTTAGATTTTGGAGACTAGGTTTCTTTGTGGATCCCTACCTATACTGGACCTGCCACTGTAAACCATGCTGCCCCTGAACTAAGAAATCCAGTACTTCTTCCTCTCAAGTTCTGGGATTTAAGTCATGGGCCACCAATGCCTGGCAACCCTAAAACACTTAACTCTAACAATAAAACCTTAAAATTAAAAAATAATAATAATAATAATAAATAAACTCTAAAAAAGCCCAAAAATCCTTAAAAATAAAAGACAGAACACTAAAAAAAATTGAAAAAACCCAAAACCTTAAAACACCCTAAAACACCCTAAAAAACTTACAAATAAATCATAAAAAACAATAAAAATACACTAAAATACCAAAAAACAAACAAAAAAAATCCTCTAAGATGCTCTTACAAAAAAAACCTACAAAACCCTTTACAAGAAACACTAAAATTCTAAAACAAACAAACAAACAGACAACAATAACAAAAAACAAAAAGGCAAAAATGTCCATTAATTAATTACCTGAAATTAACTTTCTTTCTTTCTTTCTTTCTTTCTTTCTTTCTTTCTTTCTTTCTTTCTTTCTTTCTTTCTTTCTTTCTTTCTCTCTTTCTCTCTTTCTCTCTTTCTCTCTTTCTCTCTCTGTCTCTCTGTCTCTCTCTCTCTCTTTCTTTCCTTTTTCTTTCTTTCTTTTCTCATTTTATTTCATTTTATTTTTTTTTTTTTTTTGAGTCTTTCAAGACTGGGTTTCTCTGTTTATCCCTACCTGTCCTGGAGCTCTTTGTTTAGATCAGGCTGGCCTCAAACTCACAAATCTACTACCTCTGCCTCCCAAATGCTGAGATTGAAGGCATGGTCCACAATTTCCTAGCAACAGTAAAACAATTAAATACCAAATATAAAACTTTAAAATTAAAAAACAAACAAACAACAAACAAAGAAACAAAAAAACAACAAAACAAAAACCTAAGAAAGAAAGTAAAATGCTAAAAAAATAAAATAAATTTAAGCCTAAATAAAACACCAAAACCCTAAAACTCACTATAATCTTTAAAAACTAAGAAAAAACAACAACAACAACAACAAAACACTTAACCTACACTAGAAGTCTGAAAACCAAATAAATCTATAACGTCTTCTAAAAACTCTACAAAACCCTTAAAAAAAATCTATAAAAAAATATATATATATATCAACCCCAAAATGACCCTTAAGCTATTTTTTTTGGTTTGATTTATTTTGTTTTTGGAAACCGTGTTTCTCTGTATACCCCTGGCTATACTGGAACTCACTCTGTAGACCAGGCTTGACTAAAACTTACAAATCCACCTGCCTCTGCCTCCCAAGGGCTGGAATAAAGGCATGGACCACCACTGATTGGCAAAGCTAAACGACTTTACCTCCATTATAAAAAGTTAATTTTTTCTTCAAAAATACAATAAATAAATAAATAAATAAATAAATAAATAAATAAATAAATAAATAATAAATGAAGGAAAACACTAAACAAAAACCCTACAGTCAAAAAACAAACAAACAGAAAACCCGAAAAACTAGGAGACAAAAAAAAAAGCAACAATAAAAAAAAACAATAAAATTCTACATTATTCTTCTAAAAAACGTTTTAACACTTTAAAATAACCATAATTTCTACAAAAATACACAGAGCCATAAATTTCACTAAGTCTGTTTTCTTTCTTTCTTTCTTTCTTTCTTTCTTTCTTTCTTTCTTTCTTTCTACTTTCCTTCATTCTTCTTCTTCTTATTATTATTATTATTATTATTATTTTTTTTTTTTTTTTTTTTTTTAGTTTTTGGAGACTGAGTTTCTTTGTGAACTTCTGTCTGTCCTGGAACTCACTCTGTAGACCACGCTGCCTTCGACCTTAACACACTCCAACACACATACACACAAAAACTCAAAAACATACTAAAACCCCAAAGAAAACTCTAAAGTCAAAAACAGTCAAACAAACAAACCAAAAAAACACTCTTAAATCTTTTTTTAAAAAGCACTAAACATACACAAAACCCAGAAAACCAAAATAACCTCTAAAATAATCTTCAAAAAATCCTAAAAACGTTAAAAAACCCTAAATTTCTTTAAAAAAAAATTACACAGGAAGCCCAAAATATGCATAAAGTAATTTGCTTCCTTCCTTCCTTTCTTTCTTTCCTACTTTTTTTTTTATTTTTATGAGATTTTGGAGACTAGGTTTCTCTGTGGATCCCTACCTATACTGGAACTGCCCCTGTAAACCATGCTGGCCTTAAACTAAGAAATCCAGTACTTCTTCCTCTCAAGTTCTGGGATTTAAAGCATGTTCCACCACTGCCTGGCAACCCTAAAACACTTAACTCCAACAATAAAATTTTAAAATTAAAATAATAATAATAATAATAATAATAATAATAATAATAATAATAATAACTCTATAAAAACAAAACAAAATCCCTAAAAATAAAAGATAGTACACTAAAAAAAAAAAAATTGAAAAAACCCAAAACCCTAAAACACCCTAAAAAACTTACAAATAAATCATAAAAAACACTAAAAATACAATAAATAACAAAAAAACACCCAAACACTCTAAGATACTCTTATAAAAAAACCTACAAAGCTTTCTTTCTTTCTTTCTTTCTTTCTTTCTTTCTTTCTTTCTTTCTTTCTTTCTTTCTTTCTTTCTTTCTTTCTTCTATTTGTTTGTTTATCTATCTATCTATCTATCTCTCTATCTATCTAAATATTTATTTATTTATTTATTGACCTTTTCTTTTTTTTTTTTGATTTTTAATATTTTTATTACATATTTTCCTCAATTACATTTCCAATGCTATCCCAAAAGTCCCCCATAGCGCCCCCCACTTCCCTACCCACCCATTCGCATTCTTTTGGCCCTGGCATTCCCCTATATTGGGGCATATAAAGTTTGCAAGTCCAATGGGCCTCTCTTTCCATTGATGGCCGACTAGGCCATCTTTCGATACATATGCAGCTAGAGACAAGAGCTCCGGGGTTCTGGTTAGTACATCATGTTGTTCCACCAATAGGGTTGCAGATCCCTTTAGCTCCTTGGGTACTTTCTCTAGCTTCTCCATTGGGAGCCCTGTGATACATCCAATAGATGACTGTGAACATCCACTCCTGTGTTTGCTAGGCCCCGGCATCGTCTCACAAGAGACATCTATATTTGGGTCCTTTCAGCAAAATCTTGCTAGTGTATGCAATGGTGTCAGCGTTTAGAAGCTGATTATGGGATGGATCCCTGGATACGGCATTCTCTAAATGGTCCATCCTTTCATCACAGCTACGAACTTTGTCTCTGTAACTCCTTCCCTGGGTGTTTTGTTCCCAATTCTAAGAAGGTGCACAGTGTCCACACTTTGGTCTTCATTCTTCTTGAGTTTCATGCGTTTATCAAATTGTATCTTATTTCTTGGGTATCATAAGTTTTGGGCTAATATCCACTTATCAGTGAATACATATTGTGTGAGTTCTTTTGTGATTGTGTTACTTCACTCAAGATGATGCCCTCCAGGTCCATCCATTTGGCTAGGAATTTCATAAATTCATTCTTTTTAATAGCTGAGTAGTACTCCATTGTGTAAATGTACCATAATTTCTGTATCCATTCCTCTGTTGAGGGACATCTGGGTTCTTTCCAGCTTCTGGCTATTATAAATAGGGCTGCTATGAACATAGTGGAGCATGTGTCCTTTTTACCGGTTGGGACATCTTCTGGATATATGCCCAGGAGAGTTATTGCTGGATCCTCCGGTAGTACTATGTCCAATTTTCTGAGGAACCGCCAGACTGATTTCCAGAGTGGTTGTACAAGCTTGCAATCCCACCAACAATGGAGGAGTGTTCCTCTTTCTCCACATCCTCGCCAGCATCTGCTGTCCCCTGAATTTTTGATCTTAGCCATTCTGACTGGTGTGAGGTGGAATCTCAGGGTTGTTTTGATTTGCATTTCCCTGATGATTAAGGATGTTGAACATTTTTTCAGGTGTTACTCTGCCATTCGGTATTCCTCAGGTGAGAATTCTTTGTTCAGTTCTGAGCCCCATTTTTTAATGGGGTTATTTGACTTTCTGGAGTCCACTTTCTTGAGTTCTTTATATATATTGGATATTAGTCCCTTATCTGATTTAGGATAGGTGAAGATCCTTTCCCAATCTGTTGGTGGTTTTTTTTGTTTTTTTTTTTGTCTTATTGATGGTGTCTTTAGCCTTGCAGAAGCTTTGTAGTTTCATGAGGTCCCACCTGTCAATTCTCGATCTTACTGCACAAGCCATTACTGTTCTATTCAGGAATTTTTCCCCTGTGCCCATATCTTCAAGGCTTTCCCCCACTTTCTCCTCTATAAGTTTCAGTGTCTCTGGTTTTATGTGAAGTTCCTTGATCCACTTAGACTTGACCTTAGTACAAGGAGATAGGAATGGATCGATTCGCATTCTTCTACATGTTAACAACCAGTTGTGCCAGCACCATTTGTTGAAAATGCTGTCTTTCTTCCACTGGATGTTTTTAGCTCCCTTGTCGAAGATCAAGTGACCATAGGTGTGTGGGTTCATTTCTGGGTCTTCAATTCTATTCCATTGGTCTATTTGTCTGTCACTATACCAGTACCATGCAGTTTTTATCACAATTGCTCTGTAGTAGAGCTTTAGGTCCGGCATGGTGATTCCACCAGAGGTTCTTTTATTCTTGAGAAGAGTTTTTGCTATCCTAGGTTTTTTGTTATTCCAGATGAATTTGCAGATTGCACTTTCTAATTCGTTGAAGAATTGATTTGGAATTTTGATGGGGATTGCATTGAATCTGTAGATTGCTTTTGGCAAGATAGCCATTTTTACAATGTTGATCCTGCCAATCCATGAGCATGGGAGATCTTTCCATCTTCTGAGATCTTCTAGAATTTCTTTCTTCAGAGACTTGAAGTTTTTATTATACAGATCTTTCACTTCCTTAGTTAGAGTCACGCCAAGATATTTTATATTATTTGTGACTATTGAGAAGGGTGTTGTTTCCCTAATTTCTTTCTCAGCCTGTTTATTCTTTGTGTAGAGAAAGGCCATTGATTTGTTTGAGTTAATTTTATATCCAGCTACTTCACCGAAGCTGTTTATCAGGCTTATGAGTTCTCTGGTGGAGTTTTTAGGGTCACTTATATATACTATCATATCATCTGCAAAGAGTGATATTTTGACTTCATCTTTTCCAATTTGTATCCCTTTGATCTCCTTTTGTTGTCGAATTGCTCTGGCTAGGACTTCAAGTACAATGTTGAATAGGTATGGAGAAAGTGGACAGCCTTGTCTAGTCCCTGATTTTAGAGGGATTGCATCAAGCTTCTCACCATTTACTTTGATGTTGGCTACTGGTTTGCTGTAGATTGCTTTTATCGTGTTTAGGTATGGGCCTTGAATTCCTGATCTTTCCAAGACTTTTATCATGAATGGGTGTTGGATCTTGTCAAATGCTTTTTCCGCATCTAACGAGATGACCATGTGGTTTTTGTCTTTGAGTTTGTTTATATACTGGATTACGTTGATGGATTTCCGTATATTGAACCATCCCTGCATCCCTGGGATGAAACCTACTTGGTCAGGATGGATGATTGTTTTGATGTGTTCTTGGATTCGGTTAGCAAGAACTTTATTGAGGATTTTTGCATCAATATTCATAAGGGATATTGGTCTGAAGTTTTCTATCTTTGTTGGGTCTTTTTGTGGTTTAGGTATCAGAGTAATTGTGGCTTCATAGAATGAGTTGGGTAGAGTACCTTCTGTTTCTATTTTGTGGAATAGTTTGTGAAGAACTGGGATTAGATCTTCTTTGAAGGTCTGATAGAACTCTGCACTAAACCCATCTGGTCCTGGGCTTTTTTTAGTTGGGAGACTATTAATGACTGCTTCTATTTCTTTGGGGGATATAGGGCTGTTTAGATCATTATCCTGATCTTGATTCAACTTTGGTACCTGGTATCTGTCTAGGAACTTCTCCATTTCATCCAGGTTCTCCAGTTTTGTTGAGTATAGCCTTTGGTAGAAGGATCTGATGGTGTTTTGGATGTCTTCAGGATCTGTTGTTATGTCTCCTTTTTCATTTCTGATTTTGTTAATTAGGATGCTTTCCCTGTGCCCTCTAGTGAGTCTGGCTAAGGGTTTATCTATCTTTTTGATTTTCTCAAAGAACCAGCTCCTTGATTGGTTGATTCTTTGAATAGTTTTTCTTGTTTCCACTTGGTTGATTTCACCCCTGAGTTTGATTATTTCCTGCCGTCTACTCCTCTTGGGTGAATTTGCTTCCTTTTGTTCTAGTTCTTTTAGGTGTGTTGTCAAGCTGCTAATGTGTGCTCTCTGTAGTTTCCTTTTGGAGGCACTCAGAGCTATGAGTTTTCCTCTTAGAAATGCTTTCATTGTGTCCCATAAGTTTGGGTATGTTGTGGCTTCATTTTCATTGAACTCTAAAAAGTCCTTAATTTCTTTCTTTATTCCTTATTTGAACAAGGTGTCATTGAGAAGAGTGTTGTTCAGTTTCCACGTGAAGGTTGGCTTTCTATTATTTATTTTGTTATTGAAGATCAGCTTTAGTCCATGGTGATCTGATAGGATGCATGGGACAATTTCAATATTTTTGTATCTGTTGAGGCCTGCGTTGTGACCAATTATGTGGTCAATTTTGGAGAAGGTACCATGAGGTGCTGAGAAGAAGGTATATCCTTTTGTTTTAGGATAGAATGTTCTGTAGATATCTGCCAGATCTATTTGATTCATAATTTCTGTTAGTTTCACTGTGTCCCTGTTTAGTTTCTGTTTCCATGATCTGTCCATTGGTGAAAGTGGTGTGTTGAAGTCTCCCACTATTATTGTATGAGGTGCAATGTGTGCTTTGAGATTTACTAAAGTTTCTTTAATGAATGTGGCTGCCTTTGTATTTGGAGCATAGATATTCAGGATTGATAGTTCCTCTTGGAGGATTTTACCTTTGATGAGTATGAAGTGTCCCTCCCTGTCTTTTTTAATAACTTTGGGTTGGAAGTCAATCTTATCAGATATTAGAATGGCTACTCCAGCTTGTTTCTTCATGCCATTTGCTTGGAAAATTGTTTTCCAGCCTTTCATTCTGGGGTAGTGTCTATCCTTTTCTCTGAGATGAGTTTCCTGTAAGCAGCAAAATGTTGGGTCTTGTTTGTGTAGCCAGTTTGTTAGTCTATGTCTTTTTATCGGGGAGTTGAGTCCATTGATATTAAGAGATATTAAGGAAAAGTAATTGTTGTTTCCTGTTATTATTGTTGTTAAAGTTGGCATTTTGTTCTTGTGGCTGTCTTCTTTTAGGTTTGTTGAGGGATTACCTTCTTGTTGTTTCTAGGGCGTGGTTCCTGTCCTTGTATTGGTTTTTTTCTGTTATTATCCTTTGAAGGGCTGGGTTCGTGGAGAGATAATGTGTGAATTTGGTTTTGTCGTGGAATACTTTGGTTTCTCCATCTATGTTAATTGAGAGTTTGGCTGGGTATAGTAGCCTGGGCTGGAATTTGTGTTCTTTTAGTGTCTGTATAACATCCGTCCAGGATCTTCTGGCTTTCATAGTCTCTGGTGAAAAATCTGGTGTAATTCTGATAGGCTTGCCTTTATATGTTACTTGGCCTTTTTCTCTTACTGCTTTTAGTATTCTATCTTTATATAGAGCATTTGTTGTTCTGATTATAATGTGTCGGGAGGTATTTCTTTTCTGGTCCAGTCTATTTGGAGTTCTGTAGGCTTCTTGTATGTTCATGGGCATCTCTTTCTTTAGATTTGGGAAGTTTTCTTCTATAATTTTGTTGAAGATGTTTGCTGGTCCTTTGAGTTGAAAATCTTCATTCTCATCCACTCCTATTATCCGTAGGTTTGGTCTTCTCATTGCGTCCTGTATTTATTGGATGTTTTGAGTTAGGATCTTTTTGCATTTTACATTTTCCTTGATTGTTGTGCCGATGTTCTCTATGGAATCTTCTGCACCTGAGATTCTCTCTTCCATCTCTTGTATTCTGTTGCTGATGCTCGTATCTATGGTTCCAGATTTCTTTCCTAGGGTTTCTATCTCCAGTGTTGCCTCATTTTGGGTTTTCTTTATTGTGTCTACTTCCCTTTTTAGGTCTAGTATGGTTTTGTTCATTTCCATCATCTGTTTGGATGTGTTTTCCTGTTTTTCTGTAAGGACTTCTACCTGTTTGATTATGTTATCGTGTTTTTCATTAAGGATTTGTAACTCTTTAGCAGTGTTCTCCTGCAATTCTTTAAGGGATTTTTGTGCTTCCTCTTTATTGTCTTCTGCCTGTTTAGCAGTGTTCTCCTGCATTTCTTTAAGTGTGTTATTAAAGTCCTTCTTGAAGTCCTCTATCATCATCAGGAGATATGCTTTTAAATCCGTGTCTAGCTTTTCCGGTGTGTTGGGGTGCCCTGGACTGGGCGAAGTGGGGGTGCTGGGTTCTGATGATGGTGAGTGGTCTTGGTTTCTGTTAGTAAGATTATTACATTTACCTTTCGCCATCTGGTAATCTCTGGGGTTAGTTGTTATCGTTATCACTGTTTAAAGATTGGAGCAGAAGCTGTGTTCCACTCACCAGCAGTCCCAAAATCCTGCGGCGGGGGTCGTGGGTAGCTGGCGGGTGTCAGGCAACCCTGCGCTCCCGCTACCCCGGCGCTGATCCGGCCGGATGAGGCCTGTGGCCCTACTCAGGCTGGTTTCTGCTTCCCTAACTAATGCAGTCTCAGGTCCCGCGCAATTGGATTGGAGCAGAAGCTGTGCTCCACTCACCAGAAGTCTTAAGATCCTCTGGCGGGTGTTGTGGGTAGCTGGCGAGTGTCAGTCGACCCTGCGCCCCAGCTGTCCCGGTGCTTTTCTGACAGGAAGAGGGTTGTGGCCCTATGTAGGCCGGATTTCTCTCTCCCCAACCAGAGCAGTCTCAGGTCCCGCGTGATTGGACTGGATCAGAAGCTGTGTTCCACTCACCAGCAGTCCCAAAATCCTGCTGCGGGGGTCGTGGGTAGCTGGCGGGTGTCTTAGTTGCGTTTCTAATCTCCCGGAATCTGGCCTCCAATGGCCTCTCCACCTGAGATCTCACGCGGCTGTTGATTCTCCTCCCAAAGCTTGGCGAATCCTCTTTCCTTCTCCCACATCTCCTAGCCTGTCTCTTTATTGACCTTTTCATGACTGGGTTTCTCTGTGTATCCCCAAAATAAAAACTTAATATTTTTTTCAAAAATACAATAAATAAATAAATAAATAAATAAATAAATAAATAAATAAAACACTAAATGAAAACTCTAAAAGAAACTCTAAAGCCAAACACTAAATGAAAACTCTAAAGCCAAAAACAAACAAACAAACAAAAAAAACAAAACACAACTAAAAACAACACAAAACAAAACAAAACAAAAAACCAAAAAAACAATAAAACAAAAAACAAAAACACACAAAAAAAAAAAATCCCCAGAAAGGCCAAAATATCCATTAAGTAATTTTCTCTTTTCTTTCTTTCTTTCTTTCTTTCTTTCTTTCTTTCTTTCTTTCTTTCTTTCTTTCTTTCTTTCCTTCCTTCCTTCCTTCCTTCCTTCCTTCCTTCCTTCCTTCTTTCTTTCTTTCTTTCTTTCTTTCTTTCTTTCTTTCTTTTTTCTTTATTTTTTTTTTCAGATTTTGGGGACTGGGTTTCTATGTGTATCACTACCTGTATTGGACCTGCCTCTGTAAACCAGGCTGGCCTTGAACTAAGAAATCCAATACTGAAACTCACTTTGTTGACCAGGCTGGCCTAGAACTTACAAATCTACCTGCCTCTTCCTCCCAAAGGCTGGGAATAAAGGCATGGACAACGAATGACTGTCAAAACTAAAATGCCTAAAAAGAAAAAACAAAAACAAAAACAACAACAACAAAAAAATTAAAAAGTAAAACAATAAAAGAAAATCCTGAAGTCAAAAAACAAACAAAAAATCCAAAAACCTAAGAGACCAAGGGGAAAAAAAAAAAAAAACAGGAAAAACAAATAAAACTCACCAATAGTCTTCTAAAGACCCTATTAACCCTTAAAAAGACCCTAAATTGCTACAAAAATACACAAGGAGCCAAAAATTTCACTAAATCTTTTTGTCCTTCCTTCCTTCCTTCCTTCCTTCCTTCCTTCCTTCCTTCCTTTCTTCCTTTCTTTCTTTCTTTCTTTCTTTCTTTCTTTCTTTCTTTCTTTCTTTCTTTCTTTCTTACTTTCCTTCTTTCTTTCTTTCTTTCTTTCTTTCTTTCTTTCTTTCTTACTTTCCTTCTTTCTCTCTCTCTTTTTCTTTCTTTCTTTCTTCTTTCCTTCTTTCTTAATATCTTTCTTTATTTTTTCTTTCTTTCTTTTTTTTTTTTTTAAGTTTTGGAGAATGGGTTTCTCTTTGTATTTCTGGCTGTCCTGGAACTCACACTGTAGACCGTTCTTCCTTCAAACTCAACAAACTCAAACACACACACACACACACACCCTAAAAAAAAAAATTCTAAAACCCTAAAAAAAAACCCTAAAGTCCCCCCCCAAAAAAACCCTCTAAAACCTTTAAAAAAAAAACTAAACATAAACTAAAACCCTAAAAACCAAAAAAATCCTCTAAAACAATCTTCAAAAAATCCTGAAAACCCTTTAAAAAACCTTAAATTTCTTAAAAAAAAACCAAAAACAAAAATAAAAAAAAACACACAGAAAGCCCAAAAGTAGGTGTAAAGTAATAATTTGCTCCCTTCCTTCCTTCCTTCCTTCCTTCCTTCCTTCCTTTCTTTTTTTTTTTTTTTTTTTTTTTCTTTTCCTTTGTCGTGACTGGGTTTTTTTGTGTATCCCTATCTGTCCTGGAGCTCACTGTGTAGACTATGCTGGCCTTGAACTCAAAAAATCCTTCCTCCTAAATGTTGGGGTTAAAGGCATGGGCTTCCACTGCCTGGCAACCCTATAACAATTAAAACCCAAATATAAAACCCTAAATTTTTAAAAAAATAATCAAGAACAACAACAACAAAAAAACCCTGACAAATACTCCTAAAAGCTTAAAAAAAAAAAAAAAAAAAGAAAAAAAGAAAAAGAAAGAGAAAAATAAAGGCTAAATTCAATCCCAAAACCATAAAATACAGGAAAATCCTTAAAAACAAGAAAAACACTAAAAATACACTAAAAGCCTGTAAACAAACAAACAAACAAAAAAACTTCTTAAAACACTCTTCTAAAAATTGTACAAACCCTTAAAAAGCACTTAGAAATCTAAAAAGAAAAAAAAAAATACAAACAAAGCCAAAATGTCCTTACTAGTTTCTTTCTTCCTTTCTTTCTTCCTTTCTTTCTTTCTTTCTTTCTTTCTTTCTTTCTTTCTTTCTTTCTTTCTTTCTTTCTTTCTTTATTACTTTTTTTTTTTTTGAGGTTTTTGTGACTGGGTTGCTCTGTGTATCTCTGGATGTCCACCTGGAGCTCCCTCTGTAGACCAGACTGCCATGCACTAAGAATTCCACTACTTCTGCCTCCCAGTTGATGAGAATCGAGGCAAGGGCCACCATTTTCAGCCAAAACTTAAGTCTTAAAATCCAAAAATAAAACCTTATATTAAAAAACTAATAATACTTAAAAACACTGAAATAAAATACAAAAATAAAAAATAAACTATCAAAAAAAGGCCAAAAAACCCTAAAAGAAAAAAAAAAAAAAAAAAAACCTGTAGAGCCTTAAAAAAAAAAAAAACCTAAAACACTCTAAAATATTAAAAAAATATAAAAATAAAAACAAACAAACAAAAAACCCAAAAAATACACTAGAATCCTGAAAGACAAGAAACAAAAAAAAAAACAAAAACAAAAACAAAAAACATCAAAACTCTAAAACAATCTTCTAAATAACCTTAAGAAAAACACTAAAATTATTAAAAAAAAAAGAAAAAAAGAAAAAATATACACAAGAACCACAAAAAGACCCTAAAAAAATTTTTTTTGAGTTTTTCTGTTTTTGAGTTTTGGGAGACTGTGTTTAGCTATGTACCTCTGGCTGTCCGGCAGCTCCCTCTGTATACTATGCTGGTCTCAAACTCAAAAGTCCACCTACATCTGCCTCCCGATTGCTGGGATTTAAAGCATGTGCCACCATTGCCTGGCAACCATATAATAATGCGCAAATATATAACCCTAATTAAAAAAAAAATCGAGGACAACAACAACAACAAAATACCCGTAAGAAATAGAGTAAAATGCTAAACAATAAATAAATAAAATAAAGCCTAAATTAAACCCCCAAACCCTAAAATACATTAAAATCCTTAAAAAATGAGGAAAAACACTAAAAATATTCTAAAAGCCTGACAACCAAAAAAACTCTAAAACACTCTTCTAAAAATTCTTCAAAACCTAAATAAAAACCCTAAATTTTTAAAATTCTAAATTAAGTTGCTGGCAACACTAAAACTCTAAAACTCACAATATACAACCCTCGAATTAAAAAGAAAACTCAAGAACACACACACAAAAAGTAAATAAAACAGTAAAGTGCTAAAAAAATAAGTCCCTTAAACCTCGTAAGAACCAGAAATCACTAAAATAACCTAAAGTCCTTTAAAATTTATAGAAAAAGCTCTAAACATACACTATAACACTTAAAACCAAACAAAATTCTAAAATACTCTTCTAAAAACCCTAAAACACCTAAAAAAAAAACTAATATTAAAAAAAAGAACCACACAATAAGCCAAAAATATCCATAAAGTACTTTTCTTTCAGTCTTTCCTTTCTTTGTTTTCTTTCTTTCTTTCTTTCTTTCTTTCTTTCTTTCTTTCTTTCTTTCTTTCTTTCTTTCTTTCTTTCGTCTTTCTGTCTTTCTGTCTTTCTGTCTTTCTTTCTTTCTTTCTTTCTTTCTTTCTTCTTTCTTTCTTTCTTTCTTTCTTTTTTATTTCTTTCTTTCTTTATTACTTTTTGTGTGTGTGTGTGTGTTTTTTGTGACTGGGTTTCTCTGTGTATCCCTACCTGTCCTGGAGCTGCTTCTGTAGAAGAGGCTGACCTCAAACTCGGAAATCCACCAGCCTCTGCCTCCCAAGTATTGTGATTTAAGGCATGGGCCACCACTGCCTGGCAACTCTAAAACTTTTAAACCCCAAAATTAAAACCCTAAAATTAAAAATAGAAGAAGAACAAGAACCACCACCACCAAAACAGCAACAACAACAACAACAACAAAAAAAAAACCTAAGAAGAACAGAAAAATGCTAAAATAATAAATAAATAAATAAAAAATAAAGCCTAAATAAAACCCCAAAACCCTAAAACACACTCAAATGGTTTTTAAAGCCAAAAAAAAAAAAATTGGCTGGCAACACTAAAGCTCTTAAACTCAAAATATACAAACTTAAAATGAAAAAAATAAAACAAAACTCAAGAACACACTCAAACCCTAAATAAAACACTAAAATGTTTAAAAAAAAATCACTTAAACCTATTAAGAACCAAAAATCACTAAAAGACCCTAACATCCTTTTAAAAATATAGAATAAACTCTAAACATATACTAAAACCCTGAATACCAAAGTACCTCAAAAGCATTCTTCTATAACCCTCAAAACCATTTAAAAAAACCTTAAATTCTAAAAAAACATGAACACAAAAATAAACATACAACTTTTTGTTTGTTTGTTTGTTTTTGTTTTTTGAGACAGTGTTTCAGTGTGGCTGTCCCGGAACTCACTTTGAAAACCAGGCTGACCTCAAACTCAGAAATCCAATACCTCAGCCTCTCTCTCTCAAGTGTGGGATTAAAGGCATGCACCACCACTGTCTGACAAGAGTAAAACTCAGAAACTGCAAAATAAAACTCTAAAATTTTCAAAAAGTCTTTTCAAAAAGAAAAATAAAAAACAAAAACAAAAACAAAAACAAAACAGAAAAAAACCTAAAAAAAGTTTTGTAAAACCCTAAAAAGGAACCCGTAAAGCCTAAAAAAAAAAAAACAAAAAAAAAACAAAACACCTTAAAATCCATTAAAAGAAAACAAAAACAAAAACAAAAAACAGAAAGAAAAACCACTAATATACACTAAAACCGTGAAAAACAAAACAAAACAAAACAAAAAAACTCTAAACACTCATCTTAACAAAATTACACTGAAACTCTTTTCTTTCTTCCTTTCTTCTTCTTCTTCTTTTTTTTTTTTATTTTTATTCATTTTTTCGTTTATGAGACTGGGTTTCTCTGTGTATCCCTGGCTTTCCTGGAAGTTACTCTGCCACCATTTATGGCAACCATAAAACAATGAAACACCAATATTAAAACCCTAAAATTAAAAAAAATATATTCAAGCAAAACAACAAAAACTCTTCTAAAAACACTAAATTCCTTAAAAAAAAAATAAATAAAATAAATAAAAATAAAAATAAAAATAAAAAAACTAAAATTCTAAAGAACATACATCAAAAGCCAAAAAATGTCCCTAAAATTCTTTTCATTCTTTCTTCCTTAAATTCTCAAAAAACATGAACACAAAAATAACCATAGAATTTTTTTTTTTTTTTGAGACTGGGTTTCTCTGTGTATGCTTGGCTACACCTAAACCCTGAACTCCCCTCAATAAAATCCCTAAATATTTGTAAAAAAAAAAAATAATAAAATATCTTAAAACCCTAAATAAGAACATGAAACCCTAAAAAGAACCATAAGCCCCTAAAAAAAAACCCTCAAAATTCTTTAAAAATACTCAAAAATCCTAACAAAAAGACCAAAAAAAAAACCCATAAAACCTTAAAAAAGGTCCTGAAACCATTAAAGAAATCCCTCAAGACTTAAAAAAAAAAATTAAGAAAAGTCCTTTAAAAAAACCTGAAAAGACCCTAAAAACCTAAAAAAGAAAAACCTGATGTTTTAAAAAATCAACAAAAACACTTAAAAAAAAAAAACTATAAAATTATTTAAAAAAAAAGAACCTAAAAGGACCTAAAACCCTAGCAAAATATCCCAAAATTCTAAAACAACAACAAAAAACACTACAAAGACCGAGAAACCCAAAAACGCTTAAAAAAAAAAAAAAAATCAACAAAAAACAACAAAAAATAAATCTTTTAAAAAATAATAATAAAACCTAAAAAATTCCTAAAATCCTTTAAAAACCCTAAAGAACCCTAAAATACCTTAAAATCTAAAAGAAATCAAGAAACTTAAAAAAAAAAAAAACATAAAATTGAACCTCAAAAATACCTAAGACCCTAAAACACAATAAGACCCCAATTTTTATTTTTTTTTTGTTTTTTGTTTTTTGTTTTTGTTTTTGGTGGCTAATAGTTCTTAATGCTTTTTTTTAATTAGATATTTTCTTCATTTACATTTCAAATGCTATACCAAATATCTCAAATACCCTCCCCCCCCCCAGTCCCTTACCCACCCACTCCCACCTCTTGGCCCTGGCATTCCCCTGTACTGAGGCATGTAAAGTTTGCAAGACCAATGGGCCTCTCTTTCCTCTGATGGCCAAAATTTTTTAAAACCATAAAAAACCTAAAAACCCTAAATAAAAACACTAAGGACTTCAAAAATCACCCTCAAAACCCTAAAATATCTAAAATACTTAAAACACTCTAAAATTAACCTAAAACCAAAATAAATAAATAAATAAATAAATAAATAAATAAATAAATAAATAAATAAATAAGAAAGAAAACCCAGAAAAACCTTAGGTTCTTTAAACAAACACCAAAAGATCCCTAAAGAGCTAAATACAAAAACAAAAAGAATAGAAATAAAATAAAGCAAAACAAAACAAAAAAAATTAAATTAAATTAAAAAAAAAAAACTCTAAAATACTTTTTTTTTTTTTTTTTTTTTTGGTTTTTGGAGACTGTTTCTTTTTGTAGCTCTAGCTTTCCTGGAACTCACTCTCAAGACCAGGCTGGTCTCAAACTCAGAAATCTGTCTACTTCTGCGTCCCAAGTTCTGGGATTAATTGTACGGTCCATCACTGCCCGGCAACCCTAAAATACTTAATGAACACTTTTTAAAATAAAAAAAACTACAATTCAAAAAAAAAAAAAAAAAAGCAAGAACTCTAATAAGACCCTCAAATTTCTAAACCCCTAAAAATTGCCCTAAAATTCAACAAAACCTCAAGAACCCTAAAAAGACCCCAAAAATTATAAAACCATAAAAAAGACCCTATGGCATTAAAAATTTGCCCAAAACACTGAGAAAAATCCTAAAATCATCTTTTAAAGGAAAGAATCCTTAGGAAAATAAAATAAAAGCATAAAATGAAATAAAAATAAAATACTTAATAAAAAAAATTTAAAAATGAAAAAAACCCTCAAAAATTCTAATTTTTTAATAACCCTTAAACAACTTAAAATAATAATAAAAAATCTCTAGAACCCTAAAAAGACACAAAAAATCCTTAACTTTAAAAAACCATATAATGTTAAAAGTGATCCTTCTAGAAACCTAAAAAGCTGTAAAACTAAAGCTCAAAAATCTAAAAAAAAAAACCTAAAAAAAAAAATTCTTAGAAAAACCATAAACGAACCCTAAATTACTAAAACACCCTAAAATCCTTTTTAAAAAACTAAAAAAAATGCCCTAAAACACTAAAAAAAAAAAAAATCAACCCTGAAAAAATCAAGAACTCTAAAAAGATTGTGCCAGAATTCCTAAAACCATAAAAATCCTAAATTAAAAAAAAAAAAAACACCTTAAAAATATATCAAAACCCTGAAACTCTAGAAAAACCCTAAATTCCTATAAAAAAAATTCCTACAAAACTTTAAACTTCTAAATGAAATCTTGAAACCCTAAAAAGAATCCTAAATCCCTAAAAAAAAAAAACCCTTAAAAGTATTGTTATAAAAAAAACCTCAAAGACCCTTAAAACCCTAAAACTCTAAAACGAAAATTGAACCTGAAACCATTAAAAAGAACCAACCAAACAAACAAACAAACAAAAACCTAAAAATTAAAAAAAAAATTTAAAAAAACCTAAAAAGACCCTAAAAACATTAAAAGCATACAAAGAAAACCTTGAAGCTTTAAGAAATCAAAATAAAAAAGTATAATATTCTAAAAAAATTAAAAATAGGACCTAAAATAACATAAAATACTTAAAAAAAGAAAAGAAAAATATTGCCAAAATTATAAAACAAATAAAACAAAAATAAAACATCCGCCTCTCCACAAAACAACAACAACAACAATCAAAATTCTGGAACCCTAAAAAGACTCAGAAAACACTAAACTACCCCCAAAAAGCAAGACCTAAAGCATTAAAAAAATAATAAAATAAAACCTAAAAAATTATTCCTAAATTTCTTCCAAAAGATCTTGTTTAAAAAAATCCTTAGAATCCTTGTTTAAAGATTCTAAGTTTTTTTAGAGTTTTCCTTTTTTAAGGTTTTTGATTTCTTTTAGAGTGTGTGTTTGTGTGTGTGAGACCCTAAAACCCTAAAAGACCTTAAAATCAAGAAGAAATCAAGAAACTTAAGAAACGTTTAAAAACCCTAAAAATAAATCTCAAAAACCGCTGACTCTAAAACTCTCTCACACACACACACACACATATACACACACACACACACACACACACACAAACAAAATTTTTTTAATATCATAAAAAACTCATAACCTTACATAAAATCCCTAAGGCCCTCAACCCCTGACAAACCCTAAGAATTCTAAAAAACTAAAAAAAAAAAAAAAAAAACTCTAAAAGAAACCAAAAACCTTAAAAAAAGAAAACTCTAAAAAACCTTAGAATCATTAAACAAACACTAAAAGAGCCCTAAAAAGCTAAGAAAAATCAAAAACCCTAAAATACTTAATAAAACATTTTATAAAAAAACTTAAATTCAAAAAAAGCAAGAACACCAAAATGACACTAAAAAATTGTAAAACCATAAAAATGCCCGAAAATTCTACAAAACTTCAATAACCCTAACAAGACCCTAAAAACCATAAAACCATAAAAACAAAACAAAACAAACAAACAAACAAACAAACAATACAAAAAAAAAAAAGATCGCCCTAAACTCTAGAAAACCCTAAAATTGAAAGAACCTAGTGGTGAAACCCCCACTCAACTCCCGATTCCGCATGCACCCAAGAATCAGGAACAGAACACAACACCTTGATGTAACAATACGAGGTATTTTAATGGCAGTGCTCTTGGTTGAAATGTACCTCACACAGGAGACAGTGGATTCGACCACGAGTCTTGGAAGCTAGGGATTTTTATAGAAAAGGAGTGGGGCTGGGGGAGGAATTGGCGAGGTTTCACATGATTGGTCCATTTAAACATCAGCAGCCTGGTAACATTTAACTTAGGTCAGAGGGGTGGGAGATAGGGAGGCGACGGGCCTGCTCGGGCATGTCCTGGTCTGTTCTGCTATGTTCTCAGCCCCATGTTTCAAAGCTCACAAACAACTCTTTGGGTTCTTTGACATATATTACATGAATCACAGGTCTCAAGTTTTATTTCCGTTCAAAATCATTTTTTTAATGAAAGAACCTTTTTTTAAAAAACCCTAAATTATTTAAAAAAACTTTAAAAAACTAAAAAAAAAAAAAAAACAAAAAAAAACTAAAATTCTAAACAAACCTCAAGAACTCTAAATTATTTTTAAAAACCCTAAACCCTAAAACAACCTAAAATAAATAAAATAATCTCTAGAACCCTAAAAAGACACTAAAAACTCCAAAAACCTGGAAAAAAAAAAAAGCGTCTAGGACCATAAAAAATAAATAAATAAATAAATAAAAATAGAAAACCCTAATGTCCCTAAAATCCCAGAAAACCTAAAAAAAAACATAATATTCTTAAAAAAAAACCACATAAACAAACCCTAAAACACTAAGACACACTAAATCCTTTCCAAAACAAAAACAAAAAACCCTAAAACACTAAAAAAAAACCCTATAATTCTGAAAAAGTAAAGAACACTAAAAAGACACCAAAAAATCCGTAAAACTATAAAAAACCTAAAATCCTTAAAAAAAAAAAAAAAAAAAAAAGCTAAAAAATAAAACAAAACACTAAAATCCCCAGAAAACCTAAAACACTCTGAGGAAATACTTACAAAACCTTAAAATCCTAATAAAAACCTGAATCCATAAAAAGACTACTAAACCTCTTACAAACGCTAAAATTAAAAAAACAAAAAACAAAAACAAAAAACAAACAAACAAACAAAACTAAATGTCCTAACATTCTGAAAAAAAAAAAACAAAAAAACAAAAAAACTCAAGAACTCTAATTAAAAAAAAAAAAAGTAAAACCCTTAAAAAACTTAAACATAATAAAAATAATCTCTAGAACACTAAAAAAGGCCTATGACGAAAAAACAAAACAAAACAAAACAAAAACAAAAACAAAAACAAAAAAACCCTATATTGCAAAAGAAAAAAAAAAAGAAAAAGAAAAAAAAACTAGAACACTAAAAAACCCATAAACATTATTAAAAAAAAAAACAAAAACAAAAAAACAAAAAAAAACTAATGCACCCAAAATAGAAAAAACCATAAAATTCTTAAAAAAAAAACCATAAATGAACCCTAAAACACTAACACACACTAAAATCTTTTAAAAGAAACAACAGACCTCTAAAACACTAAAAAAACCGTATAATTCTGAAAAACACATGAACACTAAGAAGATCCCCCAAAATCCCTAAAGCCACAAATACCCTAACATCCTTAAAAAAAAAAAAAACAACTAAAAACTACACCAAAACCCTTAAACCACCAAATCTTAAAACACTCTAAACATACCTACAAAATTTTAAAACCCTAAGTAAAAACCTGATAATCCCAAAAGAATAATAAACCTCTAGAAAAAAAACCCATAAATTTTAAAAAAAATAAACTTGAAAAACCCTAAAAAGACATTAAAAACCCGAAAACCAAAATTAGACAACCTGAAACTGTTAAAAAAACAAACAAACAAACAAAAAAACCAAAAAACAAAAAACTTAGACTTACAAAAAAATCCTTAAAAAAAAAAAAAAACATGAAAAGAACCTAAAAAGTAAAAAAACAAACAAACAAAAAACCAAAAACAAAACAACAACAACAAAAAAAACCCTGAGGCTTTAAAAAATCAACAAAAATCCTACAAAAAACTCTAAAATTCTAAAAGGAGCCAGAAAGGCCTAAAACCATAAAACAAAACAAACAAACAAACAAACAAACAAAAACGAAAAACAAAACAAAACAAAACAAAACCAAAATATAAGATCTGAAAAAAAAAATCGCAGGAAAAAACTGAAAAAAAACTTACAATCTTTTAAAAACTTTAAAAGAACCCTAAAACCTTAAAAAAAAACCCAAAACCCTAAAATCCTTAAACAATCCCTAAAACAGGTGCAAAAATAGTTAACATGTATTTTTAAAAACCTAAAATTCTAAAAATACAAAGAAAACACAAGAAATCTAAAAAGACCCTAAAAATTCTAAAACCCTAAAAAAATCCTAAATTCTACAACTCTCGAACCCTAAAAATACCCTAAAATCCATAAACGCCCTTTAAAAAAAAAAACAAAACCCCCCCGAAAGACCACTTCAAACCTATGGACTTAAAAGTATCGCCAAAAAACATGAAAAACCCTAAACTCATTTAAAAACGCTAACAGAACCCTATACATACTTTTAAGAATCCCTAAAAGACTTAATAAAAACTAAAAGAAACCCTAAAATTCCAAAATAAAAACACCAAAATTCTAAAAAAAAATCCCTCAAGAACAGAAAAAAGATTCAAAAAACACCAAAACCCTAAAAATGGACCTCAAATCCTAAAATCCTTTAAAAAAAAAACCAAAAATACATCAAACCCCTGAAAAATAAAAAATAAACAAACATTAAACCCTGTAAAAATTCCTACTGCAAGATCATACCCACCCTGAGAAACAACAAAACCAAGAAGAAAAACCTACTTCACTGCCACTTTGGGTCATGTTACAGTCACTTCTGGTCATTCTGAAGCCAGTTCCTGTAAAGACAGGGTCACTTCCGTTCACTTCTGGTCATGATGTAGCCTCTTCATTTGACAACATGCTCACATTTGACAACAGGGTCACTTCCGGTTAGGCTATGGCTACTTCCTGTCACCATGCAGCCACTTCCTGTCCTGGTATTCTCATATCTGGTCACAGAATGGTCACATACAATCCTGGTGGAGTCACTTCCTGAATCTATATTATGTGTATGGAATATAAAATATTTTATATATGTAAATTTTTGACTTTTTATATTTATCAACTTTTATATAAAACTTTAAATTTACACCTATATCCACATATGTTCATTTATATATTGAAATTTATGTATATATCATATATTTATCAATACTAATATACATATTGCATTTATGTTAATATCTATACTATGTTATAGATACAACATAAATAATATAAACAGTATGGGTATATATTTATGTATATATCATATATAATTTTCCTGTGTGTATATAAAATGTATATGCCAGATACATAACAATATATAATTATATATGATATATTAAAATACTTATATATGTAGCATATGATTAATTTAAATGCATTATATATTTATAAGTATTTTATATAAATATATGTGAAGTATACAGATGTTTCATTTACTAAATATATATATATACATATATATACATATATATTTATGATTAATATAATTGAAATATATAAAATATGTATAAATTTATACATATATACATACTTTATATATGAGCTTAGTACCTCTCATTTCAGTGTCCTGTGCATATGAATGATGTCATGTATACATTATATATGTGATGTATACATTATATATGGTATAATATAAACACTATTTACATATAGGTATATCTGTATATTTAAGTATGTATATATTAATAATAATATTAATCATCATCATCATTATTATTATTTATAGTTTTAGTGTTTTTGTTAAGGCTTTTGTAGGGATTTAAAAAACTGTTTTAGACATTTTTTTTGGTTTCGAGCATTTTAGTGCATTTTTAGTGTTTGTTCTTTTTTTTAATGATTTTAGGGTTTTTTTTTCATTTGGGGTGTTTTATTAAGTATTTTTTTAAGGTTATATTTTTTTTTCAGGGTTTTCTTGTTTGTTTATTTTTGTTTTTGGTTTTCTTTTATTTTCTGTTCTCTTCTTTCCTCTCCTTTTCTTTTCTTTTTTTTCTTTTTTTTTTTTTAATTTTAAGTGTTAATTCGGGAGTTTAAGAGTTTCAGGGTTGCCAGGCAGTGGTGGTTCATGCCTTAAATCCAAGCACTTGAGAGGAAGAAGTATTGGATTTCTTAGTTCATGGCCAGCATGGTTTACAGAGGCATGTCCAGTTTTGGCAGGGATACAAAGAAAAATCCATTGTTTAAAAACTCAAAAAAGAAAGAAAGAAAGAAAGAAAGAAAGAAAGAAAGAAAGAAAGAAAGAAAGAAAGAAAGAAAGTCCCAAGCTATTGTTCTCTCCAGCAAGAACACACTCTGACAACACGATTCTTCTGCCGCAAAAAGCTTTATTACTTCTTCAGGAGGTAAGACCCCAATTCCGTTGCTTTTATAGCCCTCAGCTATGGCCTTTCATCACCTGATGTGGCCTGTCGCCTCCTGATTCGTTGCTTTCCCATAAACCCATTATTATGCCCCGAGATAGGCAGTGACTAGGCATGAGTTCACTCTTGCACTTGCGCACAAGGCTTGTTTACTAATTAGGCAGAGGCTAGCACCATCTTATAATGGAGATTGCTAGCCGCACAGCTCTCCACATCTCCCCCTCATTTTATTTTATTAAAATGAGGCTGGAATAGGTCTTTGTAATTTTGCCCATCCGCTGTGGCTCCTGTCTTAGGTCGTTCCTCTAATGTCACAGCCTTTCCCGTCATAGGGTAACCCTATTGCAACTGGGCCCCGTGTCTTAGGTTGATCTGTGCATGAGGAAAGTTGCCCGTCCCTGGATACCGCAGTGCTATGTGACACTAACTACTAAATGACCTAGGGCAAACTCTACAAAAGAGGTCAGCCACCAGTGTCAACTAATTCTTGAGCATAGATAGCCAGATTTCGGGGGAGGCCCCTTGCTCAATGGCAGCAAGTGCTTGAGCTATCACAACATTGTCATTTGTTTGTTGGGTTCTAAGCTTGCAAACCAACCAGAGCATGAACCCAAGTCCACAGCAGGTGGCAACACCAAATAAGCCTACCCCTAAACATTCCTTAAAATAAGAAAATGCAGATGAAATCCAGGAGGAGAGGCCCTCTGTCAATTACAGGTCCACAAAATCTTTAAAACTGCGACCCTCAGGGCCTCAAGAATCTCATCGAATCCCTCAGAACAATTTCCTGCAAGATACAAGGAAAGCTGTCAAGACAGATTAGCTGCATGAGTAAAATTTTCATATTGGACAATGGTAATACATAGAGCACCCAACTTTCGTTCATAACCCAACTGGACCATCTGATATAGGACGCCTATCTGTTCCTATGCCTGGTCAAGGCACTGATTCAAATTTATCAGCCCTCCGTTTAACTTAGTACTAGCAGAAGTTAGGCCAGTGATGGCATCAGTCAGATCTGCTGAAAGCTGATTTAATTTTGTGCCTGACTGAACCATACTAGCCATAATGTACCCTGCAGCTGTAGCAGCAGCTGCACTGGCTGAAATTGCTATAATTATGGCACTAGTAATGCCAAAATCTCTTTTTTTGTCGAAACAGGGATATGGTGGAGGGTGTTTCCTCTGGAACAGGGATCCAACAAGGTATGCATGCCACCATGGCACGGGTGTCCTTTGTTACATCCCAACATTGAGAAATCCTACAAGAATCATTGAAACAGACTTTAAATGAATCATTTGAAAGAATAAGCAAGAAAGTGGGATAAACACAGACTGGCATAGGTGGGTAATTAATCTGGTTTACAAAAGTTTTATTGAACCCAGTGATCTCTATGCTGGTATTAGTTTATCCATAAGAGTCCAGGGAGTCAATGTATTCCCCAATACTGAGCAAATCTGGAGATGCCAGTAAAAGAAGCCTTTCCAACTGCTCCTCCCTGGATAAAGAGTAAAGGATTGAGATCTGTACAACTGCCATTGACTCCACAAAGCACCCACTATGAAAGAGATGCATTGTAAAATCCTGTATGAAAAGTCCCTTTTTCATAATAAATTCATTCTCTGGGCAACCAACATGTTAGGAGATTAGGAAAAGGTTTTACTCTGATCTGCCTAACGAGTGATGGAGGATTGACAATCAGACCAAGATCAGCCCTGCATCTTCCAATCTATAATGTAGGGCTATTTTTGGTTGTGGAGGACATTCTTTGTCTGAAAAGTTAAGTGGTGGAAATGTACCATTGACCCAAATTGCCTCCTGCCATAAAGTCCGATATGTAATGGTTATATCTGCTTTGGAAGTATCTTGGATTGTGCTCACCCAGCTTCCTCGGTGAACATTAAACATCCCCAAGGCTCAGACTGTGAGGTTTATACATTTTCCTGGTCCATTAATTTGATGACATAAAGAACCCTGTTCTAATAAAGAGTGATTTTCTCCTAATGATGCTCGGGTGGGATCATAGGGTAGATATGGTAAATCTAATATTTTATTAGTAGTAAAGAATTTTGGAAAAACTATAGCATCATGGCGAACTGGCATTTTTTTAGGGAAAGTCAAGAGAATGGCCCATCTCTGTTTGCCCATCATACTAGGTACCTGAGACAAGTTCAGCATTGTCAGGATCAGGAGCAGTCCTCAGGAGGTCAGCATCTTCCACACCATCCTTGATTACTATCTTGCGGGTGAGTCGTTCTGGAAGCCAAAATGGGTTGTCTTCACACGGTGGAAAAACACAAACAGCTCCGCTGGATCTTAACAAAGTAGGATCTGGACCTTTCCCCAGACCAGATAACACATGCTTCCATTTCACCATTTTCTTTGGTCTATCAGGGTCTGAGCTCTGTAGATCGCCTGCAGAGGGACCTTGCTAGTCAAGATTCAAAAAATTAATTGTAAAGAGTGCCATGGAGACAGCTACTCTTGGCAGTGAGAGCAGAGTCTCATCAACTCCCCCTTTTGTTTTATAAAATAAGACTTGAGATTACAGTGTGCACGTTCCACCATGCCTTGTCCTTGAGGGTTATAATGAAGGCCAGTCAGGTGAGTGATATTCATTTGATGACAAAATTGCTGAAATTTAGCAGAGATATATCCTGTTAGATTATCATTTTTAAGGATTGTGGGCTTGCCCCAAGCACTCCATGCTTCTAAACAGTGTTGTATATCATGAGAGGATTTCTCACCTGTTAAAGCTGTAGCAAACTTAACAGCAGAGCAGGTGTCAATGGAAACATGTAAATATTGATTTCTTCCAAAGGAGGAAATACGAGTGACATCCCTTTGCCAGACCTGTAATGGCCTGATGCCTCGGTGGTTTACCCCTACATGAGGAGTAAGCAGAAATTAACAGTTTTGACATTGGGTGACAATGTCATTTGCTTCCTTCCTTGTTAAAGTGAAATGGCAGCATAATGTTTCAACCATCACATGGAATCGTTTATGAAAGCCTGTGAGAACAGTGTAGCAGCCACGATTCTAGTGGCTTTGTCTGCCAAGTCATTTCCATGTGACATAGGGCTAGGAAGGCCAGAATAAGCCCTAACATGAGTAATACACACAAGATGAATTCTATGTAACAGGGCTGACTGAATTTGCTGAAAAAATATGTGTAAGCTTGCTAGAGGGTCTAATTAAGCCATCAACTTCAAGCGTATTAACTGAATTAACCACATATAAGGAATCAGATACAATATTGTGTGGTCCAGGAAAAGTGTCAAGGATCACTAGAACCACCAAACACTCTAAAAACTAGGGTGATGTCTCATTATACTGTTTAGATGTTACTTGGTCATTTACTACATATGCACCTCTGCCAGATTTGGATCCATCTGTATACACTAATACCCTATCTGGAAGTGGGTATTTGGCTGTTACTACTGGAAACACTATGACTTGGCTTAAGGCAAACTGTAAATTTGGATGTTTTGGATAATGATTATTAATTTGTCCTGAACAGGAGGCAACCAATTCTGCCCAATTGTTAGTTGTTGTGCCAGGATGTGAACTTGAGCAGAGGAATAAGGCACAATTAGAATAGGAGGTTCTTTCCCAAAATGAGTAATGGTTGCTTTTATCCCCCGAAGTCCAAGTTGAGGCAACTGCATTAGGATACCACTCAAAAATATATATATATTTAGAATTTTAGATTTTTTTTTTTACGGTTTTTGTTGGGTGCCGCAGACCCTCTGGGTCCCTGTGTCTGCGTGGAATGGGGTCTCTCGTCGCAGGTGGGCAAAGCGTGGATGAGCGAGTGACAAACAGACACACACAGGAGAGTTCGTGTGTAGAATCTGAATGTAATTTTTCCACTCGAGCATTAGACTTTTTATGCAGAGTACAATAAGGAAGACGGGTGACATATTCTCAAGGTACAATTGAGGTAACCGGATGCTTAATGATTCTTACACAGAACAGAGGAATGAAAACGCAACAGGTCTAACAGGAACCACCTGGGATAAAATTCATTGATAACAGCTGGGATCAATAAGGGCTCCACCTAAGATTCACTAATCTTAGAAGCCAGGGGCAAGGGCTTCGCGCCCTTGCCATAGTTCCTATTTTAGTCTCTTGTATAGTCCACCTTCCCCTTAGACCATTGTAAATACTTGTGTATGGGTGTAACTCTGTTACATTTCTAAGTGTCTATTCTGGTTTCTCCTTTGGTCTGAAACTTCCTTATTCCTAGTGATGGTAAATTCCTGTGTAAGGGAGTGACTTAGCTTTTACAATCTTACTGAATTCTAAGGCCTCGATCTTGGTCAAGGATGCCCTTGGACTTTTGGGACACTGGCGAAAGGGTTTAGCCATTTCGGAATTCTAACTTAGAAGGCACTTATAATAGGAAAATACTGGAAGAGAGCACATGGATCCATACACTAGACTAACGCGGGAATGGAACACAGGAATGAAAAATTACTGTATGGGTAGGGAATGCCTGACTCCAGGAGGAAGGTTTCCTTGAAACCCCTTTGCCTCATGAGTGACCTTTAAGCCTTTCGGCTTGTCCAGTTGACTCGACCGGGGCGTAGCATTTCTCCCTTTTTTTATTTTTCAGCCGAAGTTCCAGGATGTCCCGCCTCATCGTAGCTACGGACCTCAGGAGCACTCTAAGGATGAGTGGAAACACCACAATTACTAGTAAAACAATGCCAAAAATAATAACAAGTAAAAGAATATATTGAACCCAACCCAAGGGGTTCAACGCACTGAGGTTGTTTTTTAAATCTCTAGCCAATTCATCAATGTTCCAAGTGTCCAAGTGACTTTTACTAATGTCTGAAATTTCTGCCTTTAACTGTTCCAAATCATGAGAAATATCAGCATCTTTCCACACTCCCTGTAAGTGTGCCTTGGTCCTTTCCCAATCAGTGGTTGTATTATAAGGTAAGGGGGTGACACAAATGTACTGGAAGGAAGCATGACATTTAGTAGCTAACCTGGTCTTAATATTAGCAACATCTTGCCCCATTGCTAGTATTACTTCCTCTAGGGCGTTGACTTTAGCTTCCAATTTTTTATCTATAATATGCAGCTCTGACAAGGCTACAGAGATGTTCTTATGCATATCATTTACAAAATGAGCGGTATGCAGTTGCTGAACTAAGGCTGTGGTGGACAATACAAAATAAGTTAAAATTGCAATTAAGGCAGTAATTCCTAAAATCAGTGCTGCTACAAATCTCTTAGGTCTAATAAGTTCGTTTAGTCTTTTTAAAGTTTGCAATCCTGAATTCTCGAACCAAGGCACATTTCCTAACTCCACAGGCTGCAAAACATAAGCTGGTCTTTTTAACAAAATCATAACAGTAGATTCCTTATCTAAATTAGGATTTAAACAGTTAGTTAAATGACAAGGGTTACAATGAATATGAAAAGACTTGCCAAGATTAGTGATCTTGACTCTTAAAATTATTTAACAACAAGCAAACAGATAAGGTACACAAGCTTTTACAGCTATAGGGGAGTTGGCCTGAATGGCCAAAAACAGTCTCTGATGAAATCTTGTCCAATACTTTGTAGCAGTCCCTCCACCTCAAGAGTCAGCTTTTTTAGTTGTCTCCAAGTTGACACCAGGTGGCTCTCCTTGTTGTAGCCCATGGCGGAGATAGGAAGAGTTTCTTTATTTTCTTGTGTGTGCTCTCTCCGATTTCTCCTTCTCTGTGTGTTCAATACAGCTTTCTTGTCACCACTGTCAGGGCACTGTCAGTTCCTACTCACAGGTCAGCCTGTCACATTGAAAGCTAGCATGCTCTTGTAGCATTCTGTGGAAAGAACAGAAACACTTCCCCTTTCCCCAATATTAAGTATCTGAACGGAATCATGCCATGTGCCAATAAGTGGATCCCTTAATCTCATGAGTATGCCTGATTGTAGGGTGCCATAGACACTCAGCGAGATTTTTGGCATCTAAATTTAATTAATATTTTTTGAAGATATAGATTTAAAGTTCCACAGTACTGTTTTCTTGAAAATTATAAAAATCTCAGTAACATGGATAACATTAAATTGTTGACAAAACATCTCAAATGCTTGGCCGTAATAGCCAGTTTTAATTTGATTTGGAATATCAAGCAAAAGGAATCAACACAGGCAATGACTAACTATACTTTTTAGAAAGACTAAAAAGGTATCAATAGTCACATGTGCATATTTTATTTTACTAAAATCAAAAATGAGTATCCATTTGCAATAATTGATTAAGTATAAGTCCTCAGGAATTAACACCAATGTGTGGAACAGGTAGAAACTGAGGACACTGAGAGCAAATCTTTACAATGACATGCACATTTATTTATTTATTTATTTATTTAAAATACCAAATTATTATCTCAAGCCATTACTATTTTGATGATGTAAAGAATGAGATTATATGGCCAATTATTTTTGTATAAGATCCATAATCTACCTGGGATATAAATCTAGCATGGCATTGTCTTAAGAGGTCTTTTCCAGGCAATCTTTAACATTTTAAAACACCATCTACAGCACATAATTTAATTATCTGTGCTGAAGCAGGCGGAAACTCAAAAGAATAAACATGTGATCCAATTCACATATACTTTTCTCCCATAGAAAGGTTGTTTTTAAATACAGTAAATGGGATGCGTGCATGTATGATATAAAAGCATGCAAATAAGCAATTTTTAACTTATTTTTTGGATGAGTATCAATTTTATTTAAAATGATGGTATGCAATAGGTCAAATATCAATATTCTGCAATAACCAATTGCTGTTTGGAACAAGGAATTCTTAATTATTAATTAACACCACAGCAGCCTTATAATAGGATGTTAAAACTTTAAGGTGAAGAAGGATGATTTTACATTAATGTTTTTTCTTGCCAAAGAATAGCTGTGGACACATTTAATAACAATAACTAGAATATGTAGCTAATATTTGATTACCACCAATTACAATCAATACCAATAGATTACAGAAGTTTCCTCTACTTTCTGTTAAAGCCTTTTTGGTTCTCATCAGTTTATTTGAATCTCACTTGATAGTACCTAATAAAGGCTTAGGTTTTCCTGTGGTGAGTTTAAGGTGAGGTCTTAGCCAATTAACATTTCTTGGAAGCTTTTGAAAATAAAATTTTGAAGCAAATTTGTACTACAATTTTTCAGTATAACTAAAAAGATTTGGCCTCTGAATCTTATGAAGCAACAATTACTCTCTAGAACTTTAAAGCTCACTGTGTGAAAAACAAAGATTTAAAGTAAACTTCCCTTTAGAGGCATTAGCTAATAAAATACTTTTCACTTAGGAAACAATATACACTGAAAGATTCAAAATCTTAGCTCCTTGTATTGAAGTCTTGACAATGAAAATTTCTTACCTAATGTAAGACTATATTAGCCATACTTAGAGGCAAAACCCTTTAATGGTCACCAGTCCACTAGAAGTAAACTCTTTACAAATGGAAAAAATAAACTTTCAAATCTATAATAATTTCATATGAAGTAGGCAAACTATCTTGTAATTCCTTTATAAGTTTTACAGCCTGATTGACCTTTTATAAATCTTGAATTTAGACTTTATTATGAACAACACCTGGGTAGATCTGAAAAGAAAATGTTGTTTAGCTAATCTCCCTGAAGGCAGGGAGGGGTGAAGTTTCAAGAACTCCCCTAGGCGCAGTCTGTAAAACACAAGAAACTTTGCACAAGCTTCTCTGAGGCTACTCTAAGCTTTGTATTAACCCAAATGTATATATTTTCTAAACTGAGCATCTTGGCCCTCCTGTAATGAGGACAGATTCCAGAGGAACAATTTAACTGTCTGTCCATGCCTCTAATTTTGGACAATCTTTTTTAAGATGACTTATACCTTAAACATTTTCTTTTATAACCTTTTATGGTCCTGTAAGGCCACAACCATAGCCAAACTGATCGTGTGAGGGTCTAATTTCTGCACAAAGATGAATATATCTAGTTAACTCTGCCTTGCTTTGTATGGCTGAATGGCCAAAGTGAGTGCCATTAGCACTCTCATAGGATGATTACTCTTGTAACAATCTTAATTATGGGTGAGTTAAAAATCTTAAGCTTTCGATCAAACTGCAAACTGCAGTCAATGGGACACTGGCAATTTTAACCAGAATTTTTAAGTTTCCATTGCAATATTAGAATATATCTTTAACTTTTGGAAAGCAAGACCCAATTTTAAGCAATTTATTTATTTTAAGATCAATACTAGAAACATCACTATCACGCTACAAAGTTTGGCTGTTAATTCATGAATGCATGACAGTGCCAATTTTAATGTTCTATTAAAGACACATTGTTTTAAAATCTTATCTCTATAAGTCTACTTTTTAGGATAAGAGTTACATAATATTATCTTAATTTAGAAGTGTCTTTAGAGGACTAGTTTTCTGGGCTGGTTTATGCCAGGTGCTTTTGTTTGAAAATGACTCTAGCCCTGAGTTACTACTTAAGCTAACTTTGTAACCAGTGTTATACCTTTGTAATCATACCCAAATAACCTATAAGCCAATTCTCTGTGACCAAGATATGCAGATCATATTTATACCTTTAAGACCAACCAAAAACCAAATGAAGTGGCTACACGAATCTTACAAATTTAGATCAAAGAATTTTACTTTTTATAGCTATACTTATAAGATAAAAAAGCCATTTGTCATTTGCTAAACATAATAATCACAAAATTGCAGAGACTTTTTAAGGAAAACAACTATCAGCTTATTTGCTTTAGAACTAAAAGGTTGCAGATTCCTTTTCTTTAAAAAAACAAGTTTTTTCAGCAGGAACTCTTCTGCTGTGCTTGATTTTTGGCTAAAGGGAGGGGCCTCTCAGCCTTAGTTGTGCAGACTGAGAGTGATTCAGCAGGTAAAGTTTTAACCTTTTTTTTTTTTTTTCAACATGAAACATAAAACAGTCAGTCATTCAGACAACGAAACAATCATTCAGACAATGAAACAAAAAACATACATGAATAGACACGTGATTGGTGCACCAACCATAGACAATAGAAAGAGGGTAGAGACTTCTCCTGTAGGGGCCAGAGAGAATAAAACAGGGCGTCCCCCGATTTCTCTCTGTCCCTGGGAGAGTTCTAAAATCCATTTTCCTCTATTCCTTCCTTTCTTCTGCTTGTAAGAGGCAGCTTGTCAAACCAAGATTAAAATCTAAAAATTTTAAACAATTTTTGGCAAGCATCCAAAACTTCTAATTTATTTAATCTGAGGGCAAAATTTTTTGAGAAAACACACAATCTCTATACACTAAATGTCTCAATTAGCCTAAAAGTTTACCATGCTGAATCTTGAGTCCACACTTTATCAAATATTTTATAGCCATCTGCAAGAACGCTCTCTATTTTCTGCAACCAACAAAAAAACCATTGACAAAATGAATTATATATGTCTTAGGAAATGATTTTTTAACTTCCAATAAAACCTAATCTATGAGGTTTTTTTTTTTTTTTTTTTTTTTGACACAATGTGGGATTGGGGAGCTGTAAATAAGGTAACAGTAAGAATTGAGCTATATTTTGACCTTTATGAAGTCTCCTTTTATACTTTAACCATAATTTAACCATAACTTTTAAATTTACCTAAAGTATCAGAATCCACCACTTGAAGTTTTTCATATAACTGGAGCTGTGTCCTATAATGAGCTCTACAGTTCCTGAACGGGGCTAAGAGACTGCCCCTTTAGTTTTTTTGTTTTTTTTTTTTTTTTTTTTGCCTTACCCGCTTCTTTTTTGAGCGGAGTGTCATCTTTGTGAAACTTTGATTTACACTCATTTTTCCAATGTCCTCTTTTGCCGCATCGTGGGCAGGGACCCGAAGGAAGGCTTTTCTTGTTTCCTGAGAGATTTTTACAATCCTTTCTCAGGTGTCCCGGATTTCCACACCGGAAACATGTAGCTCCATAGTTCTTTGTCTTACCTGCTTCTCTATTGAGCAGAGTCCCATCCTTACGGGACTTGAATTTACATTCACTTTTCCAGTGTTTGTCACAATGCTGGAAAGGACCCAAAGTAATGCTCTTCGTGTCTCCTGAGAGATTTTTACAATCTCTCAGATGCCCCGGATTTTTACAACCGAAACATGTAATTCCATCAGTAGCGCCAAATGTCTTCCTTTTCCTTGCTGTGGCGTAAGCTATCTCCTGCATTACAGCCGGTGAGGCATCTACACATGCTTTAATATAATCTTGTAGGGAACTTGTCTTATGGATTAGTCTGTTTAGGTCTTGGCACAAGGTATTCACGTATTCCCAAGCCAATTGTTTTATTAATATATCAGTCCCTTCCGAGGGAGGAAGCATCCTAGAAACTGCCTCTTCCAATCTAGCCACAAAACCTTCATAAGACTCATCATGCTTTTGCCTAATTCCTGAAAGGACTGTGAACTTAGCCCTAGGTGGAGGTAAACTCTGCCAGCTGGATACAGCTATCTGATTAATTTTCTCCAACACTGCCTTTGGGGTTTTCAGCTGTGCTGCTGGTTTAGTATAGTCCTTCTGCCCAAGAAGCATAGGCACCGTGGGTTTAGCTCCATTTCTCGATGTAGATCTTTCCTGAGCTAACTTTCCGGCCCTCTCTTCATACTCTGTTCTCCAGAGAATGAAATCTCTGGGAGCAAGAGTAGCCTTCGCTGTTTGGTGCCAATCACAAGGGGTCAGCCACTGGCTTGCCACTGCATCCAGAATCTGTAAAGTATAAGGTGCAGTAGGGCCCAGCGTTTTTACTGCTGACTGCAATTCCTTAAGAGTTTTTAACGGCAAAGGTTTCCATTGCAGCTCACTCCCTTCTTTGCAAATTACCAGGTAAGTGAGTGTGAGATCTCCTAGTAAAGACTCCTCCTCACTGCTGTCTTGGTAGCTGCGAAAACAATCTCTTCTCCCCTTAAATTCACACTTTCTCATTCCCTCAGTAATATCCCCTTCATCATCACCTTCATTGTCAGTAGTCTCTGATTCACTTTCCTCTAGCCTTCTCCCTTTCTTGCCTGTACAGTTCAATTTCTTATTACTAGTAGACGGTTCCCTCTTCTGATCATCAGAGGGCTCTGAAGGAGCTTCCTCTGCAAGGAATTCTAGATCTGTTTTCTCAGTCAAAAGATTCCTCATTTGTTGCCACAGAATAAGGGCATTGGTGGGGATATCCCTAGATGGATTTTCCTCATGGAACTTTTTCATATCCTTACCTACACGCTTCCAATCTTCTAATATTAAGCTTCCCTCCTCTGGAAACCAGGGACTGATTTTTTGCACGAAATCATAAAATTCTTGTAAAGATTTATCCGAGATCTTTAGGTCTCTTCCAGACAACATGTGCTTGAAGACCAACAGAAACATCCTCTTCCCTTTCGATTCTGACTGCCCCATGAATAAAAACTTACTCGTCCTTTAACTGGTCCACGAACCAGCCCGTCTGCAGCACAGTCACGACGAGCTCCTGGCTTTGCCTGAGAAAATAAAGAATAGAAAGAAAAAGAAAGAGAAAGAAAAAGACTAACCTGCTCGGGGGTCCCTGTTCGGGCGCCAACTGCCGCAGACCCTCTGGGTCCCTGTGTCTGCGTGGAACGGGTCCCCCGACGCGGGTGGGCAAAACGTGGATGGCGAGTGACAAGCAGACACACACAGGAGAGTTCGTGTGTAGAATCTGAATGTAATTTTTCCACTCGAGCATTAGACTTTTTATGCAGAGTACAATAAGGAAGACGGGTGACATATTCTCAAGGTACAATTGAGGTAACCGGATGCTTAATGATTCTTACACAGAACAGAGGAATGAAAACGCAACAGGTCTAACAGGAACCACCTGGGATAAAATTCATTGATAACAGCTGGGATCAATAAGGGCTCCACCTAAGATTCACTAATCTTAGAAGCCAGGGGCAAGGGCTTCGCGCCCTTGCCATAGTTCCTATTTTAGTCTCTTGTATAGTCCACCTTCCCCTTAGACCATTGTAAATACTTGTGTATGGGTGTAACTCTGTTACATTTCTAAGTGTCTATTCTGGTTTCTCCTTTGGTCTGAAACTTCCTTATTCCTAGTGATGGTAAATTCCTGTGTAAGGGAGTGACTTAGCTTTTACAATCTTACTGAATTCTAAGGCCTCGATCTTGGTCAAGGATGCCCTTGGACTTTTGGGACACTGGCGAAAGGGTTTAGCCATTTCGGAATTCTAACTTAGAAGGCACTTATAATAGGAAAATACTGGAAGAGAGCACATGGATCCATACACTAGACTAACGCGGGAATGGAACACGGGAATGAAAAATTACTGTATGGGTAGGGAATGCCAGACTCCAGGAGGAAGGTTTCCTTGAAACCCCTTTGCCTCATGAGTGACCTTTAAGCCTTTCGGCTTGTCCAGTTGACTGGACCGGGGCGTAGCAGTTGGGGTTTTAGAACAACGTTTTTTAGAACTTTGGCTTTAAGGTTTTTAGTATATTTTTTTTCTTTGTTTATTAAGAATTTTAGGATTTTTTTCTTGATTTTCGGTTCTTATTAGGGTTTAGTTCATTTTTTTTAATGTTTTACTGTTTTATTTGTCTCATTGTGTGTGTGTGTGTGTGTATGTGTGTATGTCTGTGTGTGTGTGTGTGTGTTTGTGTGTGTGTGTGTTCTTGATTATTTTTTAAAAATTAAAGTTTTATATTTTTGGGGTTTAAGAGGTATAGTGTTGTCAGGCAGTGGTGATCCATGCCTTAAATCTCAGACTTGGTAGGCAGAGGCAGGTGTATTTCTGAGTTGTAGGCCATCCTGTTATAATAGTGATTTCCGGGACTACCAGGGAATACACATAGAATCCCAGTCTCTAAAAACACACACAGAGAAAGGAAGAAAGGAAGAAAGGAAGAAAGAAAGAAAGAAAGAAAAAAGAAAGAGAAAGAGAGAAAGAAAGGAAGGAAGGAAGAAAAGATGATGACTCTTTGGACATATCAGGCTTTCTATGTTTTTTTTTTCTTTTTATTATTTTTTATTTTTTAGAATTTAAGGGTTTTTAAAAGGGTATTTAGGACTTTTTGATTATTGTTTTAGAGGTTTTTTTTTTTTTTTTTTTTTTTTTGGATTTCAGGGTTTTAGTGTGTGTTTATGGTTTTACTTTTGGAGTGTTTTAGATTTTTATTTTTGGTTTTCAGTACTTTAGTGTATTTTTAGTGTTTGTTTGTTTTGTTTTTTTTTTTTAGAATTTTATGGTGTTTAGGATTTTGGGGATTTTTTTTCAAAAAAATTTTATGGTTTATCTTTATTTTATTTATTTATTTATTTATTTATTTATTTATTTATTTATTTATTTATTTATTTTTAGAGTTTTTCACTATTATTATTTTTTGAAATTTTTAGGTTTAATTTTTAGAGTTAAGAGTTATAGGATTGCCAGGCATTGGTTTCCCATGCATTAAATCCCAGAATTTGGGAGGCAGAGTTAGGTGGATTTTTGATTTTGAGGCCAGCATGGTCTACAGATTGTGATCTAGGACAGCCAGAGATACACAGAAAAACCCAGTCTCCAAAAACAAAACAAAACAAAACAAAACAAAACAAAACAAAACAAAACAAAGCAAAGCAAATCAAATCAAAGCAAAGCAAAACAAAACAAAACAAAACAAAACAAAACAATCAAAAAACAAAAAATCCAAAATAAAACCAATAGACTTATAAGTTCATATTGTGTCTTTATTATTATTATTATTATTTATAATTTTAGTGTTTTTGTTAAGGCTTTTGTAGGGTTTTTATAAGACTTTTGTTTTTGTTTTTGTTGTGTTTTCAGTATTTCAGTGCACTTTTAGTGTTTGTTCTTTTTTTTTTTTTAATGATTTTAGGGTATTTTTGTATTGGGGGTGTTTTATTAAGTGTTTTTTAAGGTTTTATATTTGTTTTTCAGGTTATTTTTGTGTGAGTTTATGAGTTTTCTTACGTTTTCTTTTCATTTCTTTTTAAAATTTAAAGTGTTATTTGGTGAGTTTAAGAGTTTCAGGTTTGCAGGGCATGGTGGCACACGCCTTTTATCCCACCACTAGGGAGGCACAAGCAGGAGGATTTCTGAGTTCGAGGCCAGCTTGGTCTACAAAGTGAGTTCCAGGACAGCCTAGGCTACAAAGAGAAACCTTGTCTCAAATAAAAACAAAACAAAACAAAACCAAAAAAAACCAACCAACCAAAAAAAAAAAAAAAAAAAAAAGTTTCAGTATTACCAGGCAGTGGTGGCCCATGCCTTATATCTCAGCATTTGAGAGGAATAAGTGTTGGATTTCTTAGTTCAAGGCCAGCATGCTCTAGAGAGGCATGCCCAGTATTGGCAGGGATACAAAGAGAAACCCATTGTGCAAAAAACTCAAAAAAAAAAAAAAAAAAAAGAAAGAAAAAATGCCACGAATTGCAAGTTGAGCAACTGCATTAGGATACCACTCAATGATTTTTGCAGGGGAAGCATTGGTTGGACCCACAATAAGGGTCCATTTTGCCAAAAGACTGCTGTTGGTAACCGTGCAGTTTTTTTGTTTGTTTGTTTGTTTTGTTTTGTTTTGTTTTGTTTTGTTTTGTTTTGTTTTGTTTTGTTTTGTTTTGTTTTGTTTTTGGAGACACAGTTTCTCTGTATATTCCTGGCTGATCCTGGAACTCACTCTGTAGACCAGGATGGCCTCGAACTCAGAAATCCAACCGCCTCTGCCTCCTGAGTGCTGGGATTAAAGGTATGTGCCACCATGCCGGGCAACCGTGCAGTTTTTAACATGCACAATTCAAATGACTTGGAAAAAAAAAAAAAAAGACTAAAAATAAAAAAAAAAAAAACTCAGGTCATTCTTGGATTCTTGAATATGTATATATATATTTAGATTTTTAGAGTTTTTTTTAAAGGCTTTTGTTGGTGTTTTAGAACAACGTTTTTGAGAACTTTGGCTTTAAGGTTTTTAGTATATGTTTAGTGATTTTTTTCTTTGTTTATTAAGAATTTTAGGATTTTTTCTTGATTTTAGGTTCTGATTAGGGTTTAGTTCATTTTTTTAATGATTTACTGTTTTATTTGACTGTGTGTGTGTGTGTGTGTTCTTGAGTATTTTTTAAAAATTAAAGGGTTATATTTTTGGGGCTTAAGAGTTTTAGTGTTGCGAGGCAGTGGTGATCCATGCCTTAAATCTAAGACTTGGTAGGCAGAGGCAGGTGTATTCCTGAGTTGTAGGCCATCCTGGTCTACAGAGTGATTTCAGGGACTACCACTGTACACACATAGAATCCCAGTCTCCAAAAACACACCCAAAGAAAGGAAGAAAAGAAAGAAAGAAAAAAAGAAAGAAAGAAAGGAAGGAAGGAAGGAAGGAAGGAAGGAAGGAAGGAAAGAAGGAAGACAGACAGACAGACAGAAAGAAAGAAAGAAAGAAAGAAAGAAAGAAAGAAAGAAAGAAAGAAAGAAAGAAAGAAAGAAAGAAAGAAAAGATGATGACTCTTTGGACATATCAGGCTTTCTATGTATTGTTTTTTTCTTTTTATTAATTTTTATTTTTTAAAATTTAACGTTTTTTAAAGGGTATTTAGGCCTTTTTGATAATTGTTTTAGAGTTTTTTTGGATTTCATGGTTTTAGTGTATGTTTATGGTTTTATTTTTGGAGAGTTTTAGAGTTTTAGTTTTGGTTTTCTGTACTTTAGTGTATTTTTAGTGTTTTTTTTTTTTTTTTAGAATTTTATGGTGTTTTAGGATTTGGGGGATTTTTATCAAAAATTTTTTAAGGTTTATCTTTTATTTGGATTTATTTATTTATTTATTTATTTTTCGAGTATTTCACTATTATTATTTTTTGAAATGTTTAGGTTTTATTTTTATAGTTAGAGTTATAGGATGGCCAGGCATTGGTTTCCCATGCATTAAATCCCAGCACTTGGGAGGCAGAGTTAGGTGGATTTTTGATTTCGAGTCCAGCATGGTCTACAGATGGCAGTCCAGCACAACCAGAGACACACAGAGAAACCCAATCTCCAAAAACAAAACAAAACAAAACAAAACAAAACAAAACAAAACAAAACAAAACAAAACAAAACAAAAAAACAAAACAAACAAAAAACAAAAAAAAACAAAATAAAACAAAAAGACTTATAAGTTCATATTGTGTCCTTGTTTTATTATTATTGTTATTATTATTATTAATATTATTATTATTATTTATAATTTTAGTGTTTTTGTTAATGCTTTTGTAGGGTTTTTATAAGACAGTTTTGTTTTGTTTTGTTTTGTTTGTTTTGGTTTTCAGTATTTTAGTGCACTTTTAGTGTTTGTTCTTTTTTTTAATGATATTAGGGTATTTTTGGATTTGGGGTGTTTTATTAAGTGTTTTTTAATGTTTTATCTTTGTTTTTCAGTGTTTTTTGTGTGAGTTTTTGAGTTTTCTTATCTTTTCTTTTCTTTTTAAAAGTTTCAGGGTTGCAGGGCGTGGTGGCACATGCCTTTAATCCCACCACTAGGGAGGCACAAGCAGGAGGATTTCTGAGTTCGATGCCACCCTGGTCTACAAAGTGAGTTCCAGGACAGCCAATGCTACACAGAGAAACCCTGTCTTGAAACAAAACAAAACAAACAAACAAAAAAAAACAAACAAATAAACAAACAAGAAAAGAGTTTCAGGAATGCCAGGCTGTGGTGGCCCATGCCTTATATCCCAGCATTTGAGAGGAATAAGTGTTGGATTTCTTAGTTCGAGGCCAGCATGCTCTAGAGAGGCATGCCCAGTATTGGCAGGGATACAAAGAGAAAACCATTGTGCAAAAAACTCAGAAAGAAAGAAAGAAAGAAAGAAAGAAAGAAAGAAAGAAAGAAAGAAAGAAAGAAAGAAAGAAAGACAGAAAGAAAGGAAAGAAGGAAAGAAGGAAAGAAGGAAGGAAGGAAGGAAGGATGAAGTAAAGGAAGGAAGGAGGAAACAAATTACTTTATGCATATATTGGGCTTCCTTATATTTTTTCCTATTTTTTTTCCGTTTTTTTTTTTTTTCCTTTTTTTTTTTTTTTTTTTTTTTGTTTAAAGGGTTTTGTGTACGGTTAGTTTTTTAAAAAACATTTTAGGGAGACTTTTTTTTTTTGCTTTAGGTTTATATTTTATGGTTTTACTATTTGTGTGTGTATGTATCTATGTTTGTGTCTGTGTGTGTTTCTGTGTGTGTGTTTGTGTGTGTTTCTGTGTGTGTGTGTCTGTGTGTTCCTGGATAGTTTTCAAAAAATTTAAAGGTCTTATTTTGTGGATTGAGAATTTTAGGGTTGCCTACTGTCTGGAGTGATCCATGCCTTTTATCTCAACTTTTTAGAGAAAGAGTCTTGGATTTCTGAGTTCCTGAACGGGCTTAAAGAAAGAAAGAAATATGGAAAAATTTTGGAAAGAAAGAAAGAATGAAATACTGTAAGTCGGAAATTTACTGTATGAAAATGTTTGTTTCTTTTTTTTGATGAATATTAGAGTTTTTAAAGAGTTTTTAGTAGAGAGTTGTATAGGTTTTTTTTGGAGGTTAATATTTTAAAATGTTTTTGGATTATTTTTTGGGCTTTACTTTTATTTATTTGGTCTTATTACTTGTGTGTCTGTGTTTGTGTGTGTGTGTTCTTGAATATTTTTCAAAAAAATTAAAATTTATTTTGTAAAAAACTCAAAAAAGCTCTAAAAATCTAAGAGAGAGAGAGAGAGAAAGAGAGAAAGTTAGAAAGAAAGAAAGAAAGAAAGAAAGAAAGAAAGAAAGAAAGAAAGAAAGAAAGAAAAAATTACAGAAAAGAAAGAAAGAGAGAAATAAAAGAATGGAAGGAAGAAAAAAGAAAGATACAAAGTAAGGAAGGAATGAAAAAGAGAAAGGAAGGAGGGAAGGAAGGAAGGAAAGAAAGAAAGAAAGAAAGAAAGAAAGAAAGAAAGAAAGAAAGAAAGAAAGAAAGAAAGAAAGAAAGAAAGAAAGGTAAGAAAGAAAGGGAAGGAAGAAAGATAGAAAGGAAGGAAGAAAGAAAGGAAGGAAGAAGCAAGAAAGGACTAAAGACTGTAAGTAAGAAACTTAATTTATGGAAAATTTTGGGTTCTTTTGTACTATTTTTTAAAGTGGTTTTAGAAGAGCGTTATATAATTATTAGGGTTTTTTTTTTTTTTTTAGATTTTAGTGTATGTTTAGTGTTTTGTAAACATTTTAGAGAGTTTTTTGGAGGCCTTTATGTTTATATTTTAGGTTTTTACTATGTGTGTGTGTGTGTGTATGTTCTTGAATATATATATTTTTTAATTTTAGGTTTTTTGGTGGTTTAAGGATTTTAGGATTGCTGTCAGTGATGACCCATGAGTTTTGTGCCAGCACTTTAGAGACAGAGGTCTTGGATTTCCAAGTTCATGGTCAGGCTAGAATACAGAGTGAGTTCCAGACAGCCAAGGATACACAGAGAAACCGTGTCTCCAAAAACTAAAGAAAGAAAGAAAGAAAGAAAGAAAGAAAGAAAGAAAGAAAGAAAGAAAGAAAGAAAGAAAGAAAGAAAGAAAGAAAGAAAGAAAGAAAGAAAAAAAAAACTCGGGGGGAGCGGGGAGGGAAGACATTCAGGGTCGTTCTTGGATACTTGAATGTGTATATATATATATATATTTGGAACTATAGAGTTTTTTTTTTTCGGGTTTTCTTGGGGTTTTAGAACAACGTTTAGAAAATCTTTTTCTTTAAGGTTTTTAGTATCTGTTTAGTGTTTTTTTTAATTTATTAATAATTTTAGGATTTTTTCTTGATTTTTGGTCCTTATTAGAGTTTAGTTCATGTTTTTATTGTTTTACTGTTTTATGATTTTGTGTGTGTGTCTCTGTGTGTGTGTTCTTGAATATTTAAAAAATAAAATAAAATTTATTTTGTAGTTTAAGAATTTTAGTGTTGCCAGTCTGTGGTGACCCATCCCTTTTATACCAGCATTTAAGAGGCAGAGTTCTTGTATTTATGAATTCATGGTCAGGCTAGTCTACAGTGTGAGTTCCAGGACAGCCAAGGATACAAAGAGAACCCCTGTCTAAAAATCTTTAAAAAAATTTAAAAGAGAGAGAGAGAAAGAGAGAGAGATAGTGAGTGAGTGAGAGAGAGAGAGAGAGAGAGAGAGAGAGAGAGAGAGAGAGAAAGTTAGAAAGAAAGAAAAAATTACAGAAAAGAAAGAAAGAAAGAAAGAGAGAGAGAGAGAAAGAAAGAGAGAAAGAAAGAGAGAAAGAAAAAAGAAAGGGTAGGAAGAAAGATAGAAAGGAAGAAAGGATGGAAGAAAGACTGTAAGTAAGAAACTTATTGTATGGAAATTTTTGCGATCTGTTTTTATTATGTTTTTTATAATAGGTTTTTTATTTTTTAAGTATTCTTACAAGACTGTTGTACAGTTTTTGTTTTTGTTTATGATTGTTGGATTTTAGTGTATGTTTAGTTTTTTTTTTAATATTTTATAGAGTTTTTTGGGGGGGGCCTTTATGGATATTTTTTAGGGTTTTACTTGTGTGTGTTCTTGAGAATTTTTCAAAAAAATAATAAGGTTTTATTTTGAGGTTTAAGGATTTTAAGGTTGCCTGACAGTGGTGATCCATATCTTTTATACCAGCCTTTTGAGACAGAGGTCTTGGATTCTGAGTTCATTATCAGGCTAGTCTACACAGTGAATTTCTGGACCTCCAAGGATACATAGAGAAATGGTGTCTCCAAAAATTAAAAAAAAAAAAAAGGTAATTTCTGGATTCTTCATTATGTATATGTATGTATGTGTATATATATATATATATACATATACATACTCTCTCACACACACATATATATAAGCACATACATATACACAAACATATACACATACACGTACACATACACACACATACACACACATACACATACATACATATACATACACATACATATACATATATATGTGTGTGTGTATATATATATATATGTGTATGTGTGTATATATATGTATGTATGTTTGTATATATATATATGTGAGTGTGTGTGTGTGTGTAGGGTGTTTAGAACAGAATTTTAGAGATTTTTGGCTTTAAATATTTTAGAATCTGTTTAGTTCTTATGGTGGTAATTTATTAAGATTTTAGGGTTTTTTCTTGATTTACGGTTCTTATTACGGGTTAGTTCATTTTTTTAAAGATCTGCTGTTTTACTTGTCTGTGTGTGTCTGTGTGTTCTTGATTTTTTTTGTAGTTGTTGATTTGTGTTTTTGTGTTTTTTTATTTGTTTTGTTTTGTTTTAATTTGTTTTGTTTTAATTTTTAGTCTTAATTTTCAGTTTTAAGAGTTTTAGTGTTTCCAGGCAATGGTGACGATGCCTTCAATCCTACACTTGGTAGGCAGAAGCAGGCAGATTTCTAAGTTGAAGGCTTGCCTGGTCTACAGAGTGATTTCCATGACTGCCAGTGTAAACACAAAGAATTCTATTCTCCAAAACACACACACAAACACACACACACACACACACAAAAAAAAAAAAAAAAAAACAAGAAAGGAAGAGAGAAAGAAAGAGTGAAAGAAAGAAAGTGAAAATGTGTTTAGTTCATTTTTCAATATTTTACTGTTTTATTGATTTTGTGTGTGTGATTCTTTGCACTTAAGTATTTTTTTCTTTTAATTTTTAGGGTTATATTTTTGGGGGTTTGAAAGTTTTAGTGTTGCCACTGCATTGTTCTCCATGCCTTCAATCACACACTTGGTTAGGTACAGGCAGGTGGATTTCTCAGTTCAAGGCCAGATGGGTCTAAAGATTGATTTCCATGACTTCAAGGGTATACACTGAGAAACCAAGCCTTACACAAAGAAAACAAACAAACAAACAAACAAACAAGAAAGACAGAAGGAAAGAAAGAAAGAATGAATGAATGAAAGAAAGAAAAAAAGGAAGAAAGAAAGAAAGAAACTTACAAACGAATAAATAAAAAAAAGAAAAAAGAAAGAAATTTATACATAAATGTATTTTATCGACATTATTGGCATTTTTTTTTTAGAATAGGGATTTTTTAAAAATGGTTTTTATTGTTTTTAGAAGAGTGTTTTAGAATATTGGTTTTCTTGTTTTTTTTGATTTTTGTCTTTTAGATTTTTCAGGGATTTAGTGTATGTTTAGTATTTTTTAAAACTTTTTAGTCTGGTTTTTTCTTTTTTTTTTTTTTTTTTTTGATTTAGGGTTATATTTTATGGTTTTACTAATTGTGTCTGTATATGTCTGTGTGTGAATGTGTTTTAATATATTTAAAAAAAAATTAAGGTTTTATTTTTCGTTTTGAGAATTTTAGGGTTGCCAGTCAGGGGTGATCCACAAGTTTTTTCTCAACTTTTTAGTGAAAGAGGTCTTGGATTCTGTGTTCATTGTCAGTCTGGTCTGCAAAGTGCATTCCAGGACAGCCAATGATACATAGAGAAACCCTTTCTAAAAAACTAAAAAAAAAAAAAAAGCAAAAACAAAGGAAGGTCAGAGAGAGAAAGAAGTTAAAAAGAAATTAACAGTGACAGAAAAGAAAGGAAGAAACAAAGAGAGAGAGAGAGTGAAAAAAGAAAGAAAGGAAGTAAGGAAGAAAAAGAGAAAGGAAGGAAGGAAGGAGGAAGGAAGGAAAAAGAAAGAAAAGAAAGAACGAAAGAGAGAATAAGAATGAAAGAAAGAAAGAAACAAGGAAACAAAGAAACAAAGAAACAAAGAAAGAAACAAAGAAACAAAGAAACAAAGCAAAAAAGAAAGAAATTTAAAAATAACAGTATTTTATCGACAGTTTTGACTTCTTTTTATATTTTTTTAGAATAGTAGGGATTTTTTAAAATGGTTCTTAGTTTTTTTTAGAAGAGTTTTTTAGAGTTTTTTTGTTGTTTTGTTTGTTTTGTTTTGTTCTGTTTTGTTTTGTTTGTTTGTTTTTGTCTTTTTAGGTTTTCAGGGTTTTAGTGTATGTCTAGGAATTTTTGTTTTCTTTTTTTTTATTAGGTATTTTCCTCACTTACATTTCCAATGCTAACCCAAAAGTCCCCTATTCGCTACCCCCCACTCCCGTACCCCCCACTCCCAATTCATGGCCCTGGCTTTCCCCTGTACTTGGGCAAATAAAGTTTGCAAGAACAATGGGGCTCTCTTTCCAGTGATGGCCGACGAGGCCATCTTTTGATACATATGCAGCTAGAGTAAGAGCTCCGGGGAACTGGTTAGTTCATAATGTTGTTCCACCTATAGGGTTGCAGATCCCTTTAGCACCTTTCCTATTTTCTCTAGCTCCTCCATTTGGGGCTCTGTGATCCATCCAATAGCTGACTGTGAGCATCCACTTCTGTGTTTGCTAGGCCCCAGTGTAGTCTCACTAGAGACAGCTATATCAGGGTCCTGTCAGCAAAATCTTGCTAGTGTATGCAATGGTGTCAGCATTTGGAGGCTGAGTATGGGATGGATCCCTGGATATGGCAGTCACTAAATGGTCCATCCTTTTGTCTCAGCTCCAAACTTTGTCTCTGTAACTCCTTCCATGGATGTTTTGTTCCCAATTCTAAGAAGGGGCAAAGTATCCACAATTTGGTCTTCGTTCTTCTTGAGTTTCATGTGTTCTGCAAATTGTATCTTATATCTATGGTATTCTAAGTTTCTGGACTAATATCCACTTATCAGTGAGAAAATATCATTTGAGTTCTTTTGTGATTGGGTTACCTCACTCAGGATAATTTCCTCCAGGTTCAACCTTTTGCCTAGGAATTTCATAAATTCATTCATTTTAATAGCTGTGTAGTACTCCATTGTGTAAATGTACCACATTTTTAGTATCCATTCCTCTATTGAGCAGCATCTGGGTTCGTTCCAGCTTCTGGCTATTATAAATAAGGCTGCTATAAACATAGTGGAGCATATTTCTTTCTTACTAGTTGGAACACCTTCTGGATATATGCCCAGGAAAGGTATTGCAGTATCCTCTGGTAGTATCATGTCCAATTTTCTAAAAACCGCCAGACTGATTTCCAGAGTGGTTGTACAAGCTTGCAATTCCAAAACAATGGAGGAGTGTTCCTCTTTCTCCACATCCTTGCCAGCATCTGCTGTCACCTGAATTTTTGATCTCAACCATTTTGACTGGTGTGAGATGGACTCTCGGGGTTGTTTTGATTTGCTTTTCCCTGATCATTAAGGATGCTGAACAGTTTTTCAGGTGCTTCTCAGCCATTCGGTATTCCTCAGGTGAGAATTCTTTGTTTAGCTCTGATCTCCATTTTTAAATGAGGTTATTTGACTTTAGTGTTGTGAAGAAATTGCCCAACTGCAGTTTCCTTCCAGGCATCAACTATACACAAACTGATTGTATGCGGGTCTAATCTATTCATAAAGACAAACATAGCTAGATAACTCTGTCCAAGTTTTGTATGAAGTATTAGCACAATTATAGGATGATTACTCTTGTAATAATCTTAATTAACAATATATGGGTGAGTAGAAAATCTTAAATTTGCAATCAAACTGCAAGCTGTAGTCAATGGAACACTGGAAGTTTTAACCATAATTTTCAAGTCTCTTTTGCAACGTTAGGATAATATCTACAAACTTGGTAAAGCAAAACCCAAGTTTAAAACAATTTATCATCTTTAAAATCAATAATATTAGAAGTATTACTATCATATTACAAAGTTTGCCTGCCAATTAATACCTATGAATATATGTAAGCTTTAGTGCTTTAATAAAGAGGCATTGCTTTAAATCTTATCTTAAATTTTAGTTTTTAGAATAGAAACCACATTCATTAATATTTAAACTAGAAATATCTTTAGAGACCCTGTCTCTTGGTCTTCCTTATGTCACATGTTAGAAGAACTCTGAAGTTGAGTTATGAAATTTAAGACTATCTGTAGCAATGTAACAATTATTAATCTTAACCAACAACTTTTGAGCTGATTGTGAAAACACACAGAACACATTTCCAATAAAAAAGCACCAAATGAAGCAGTTACTTTAGACCAATCAGAAAATATTAATTTTTGTAGCTACAATCATAGAATAAAGGGCACTTTATAATTTGTCAAATTCATTAATCACGAACCATTTATCAGCTTTTTTACCCTGAAACTAAGAGATTGTAGACTTGCCCTTTTTTTCTAAAAAGAACAGTTTTCCAGCAGGGACTCTGCTGCCATATGTCTAATTCCTGATTGAGGCACGTGGCAGCTCTTGGCTTTGCAGTTAAAATTTTTTATACCATCTTTATTATCCAACATAAAACATAGAATATTCATTCATACAGACTGGATACAAACATACATGAATTGAACCTGAGAACAGATTGGTGCACCAGACATTAGACAACACACAAAAGGGGCCAGAGTACTTTTGTTATAAGACCCAGAGAGAACAAAGCATGGCACTCCTGAAATTAACTGTGCTTTTTAGGACATTTTCCTCCCTCCTCATGATGCAGTTTTTTTTTTTTTTTTTTTTTTTTTGGGGGGGGGGACTGTGGCTTATCCACCTGATCATTAATTTCCTTTTTAATAAATCCTTTCATTTCTAATGCCTAAAAATGTACCTTCTGGGAGCTATGTCTAATTGCCTAACAGTTCCTAGTCCCTGATAAACTTCACTGCTGAAACTAAGTGAATTAGCATTTGGGTTAATGCTGTTTCAACTTAGTCCATACCGACCTTCTCCGGGGTATGAATTTCCTTTAATTATTTTCTTCTTTTATGGAGATTCAAACCAGCAGTGCTTCTTCCAAATGTCCTCTGCCATTTTTCAGTCCTGTGTTTGTTCGCCAAATGTTGTCTCCACCCACATGACCATATGTGTGGGTTCTAGTCTGGAAAGGTACCTTAATAACCTGGAAGAGAAGAAGGGCTAGAGAGTATGAGATAAAAATGGACCTAAGACAGTCATTCTGATTAAAGCTCAATTTTACTATTCTGCACGCAGTTATGGAGCAGGGGAAGGGGTCCCATTTCCTGTCAAATAATAATCTTGGGGTCCAGTAGCAGGGTGACCACGTGACGGATTTGGAAGAGCAAATCAGCAAGCTCCAGAAGTGGGCTAGGCAGAACAATTGAGCAGCACACTCCACCACTGAGCTTGCAGGTATCAGGCTTGGGGACGGGAGACTACAGTTGTTGTTTTGTACTTGATTTTTTTCTAAAAAAACATTAAAGTTTTATATTTGTGATTTGATCATTTGGGATTGCCAGGCAAAGTTGGTCCATGACTTTAATCCCAGCAATTCGGAGACAAAGTTAGGTGCTTTTTTTTTTTTTTTTTTTTTTTTTTTTTTTTTTTTTTTTTAAAGTAGAGTTCAGCAAGGTCTCCACAGGGAGGTAGAAGACAGCCATTGATACACAGAGAAACGCAGTCTCCAAACCTCAAAGACAGAGAGACAGAGAGATACAGAGAGAGACAGAGAGAGACAGAGAGAGAGAGGAGAGACAGAGGAAGGGAGGGAGGGAGGGTCAAAGAGAGTGAGAGAGAGAGAAAGAGAGAGAGAGAAAGAGAGAGAGAGAAACAAAAATCAAAAAAGAAAGAAGAAAGAAAGAAAGGAGGGAGGAAGGGAGGGAGGGATGGAGGGAGGGAGAGAGGGAAGGAAGAAAGAAAGAAAGAAAGAAAGAAAGAAAGAAAGAAAGAAAGAAAGAAAGAAAAAAAGGAAGGAAGGAAGGAAAGAAGGACGGAAGGAAGAAAGGAAGGAAGGAAGGAAAAGAAAGAAAGAAAGAAAGAAAGAAAGAAAGAAAGAAAGAAAGAAAGAAAGAAAGAAAGAAAGAAAGAAAGCAAGGAAGAGATTAAGTAAGAAATTTACTGTATGGAATTCTTTTGGGTTCTTTCGTGTTTTTTTATGAATATTAGAGTTTTTTGAAAACGTTTTTAGAGATCTTAGATGATTGTTTTATAGTTTTTATTTTTTGGATTTTTTTCGATTTTAGTTTATATTTAGTGTCTTTTAATAGGTTTTAGACTGTTTTTTTTTGTTTTTTGTTTTTTTTTTATGGTTATATTTTAAGGTTTTACTATTTTGTATGAGTGTATATGTGTGTGTTTGTGTGTATGTGTCTGTCTGTCTGTCTGTCTGACTGACTGTCTGTCTGCCTGTCTGTCTGTTTGTCAGTTCTTGAGTATTTTTCAAAAATTTATGGTTTTATTTTGTAGTATAAAAATTTATTTTTGCCAGTGTGTGGTGAACCATCCGTTTTATCCCAGAACTTTATAGGCAGAGGTCTTGGATTTCTGAGTTAATGGTCAGACTAGTCTGCATGGTGAGTTTCAGGATAGACAGGAATACAAAGAGAATTTTTTAAGGGGGGGGGTTAAAATCATTTTTAGATTCTTGAATATATAAATATGAATATAAACATAAACATAACATAAACCTAAATAAATAAATATATATAATTTTAGTTTTTTTTTTTTATGAGTTTTGTAGTTTTTTTTTTTTTTTGCGTTTTAGAGATTTTTGGCATTAAGAGTTTTAGTAAATGTATACTAATTTTTTCTTTGTTTATTCAGAATTTAGGATTTTTTTTCTTGATTTTCATTCTTATTGGGCTTTATTTCATTTTCTTAACGTTTTCCTATTTTGTGTGTTTCTGTTCTTGAATGTTTTTACAAAATATTTATGTTTATATTTTTTGGGTTTAAATGTTTTAGTTTTGCCAGGCAGTGGTGTTCCATGCCTTCAATCCCACACATGGTTAGGCAGAGGCAGGTAGATTTCTGATTTCTAAGGGCAGCCTGGACTACAGAGTGATTTCCATGTTGCCAGGGTATACACATTTTTTTTTTTAATGATTTTAGTGTATTTACGGATTTGGGATTTCATTTAGGCTTTATTTTACTTTATTTTGTTACCATTTTAATGTATTTCTTTGGGTTTGGTCCTTGTCTTTGTTCAGGCTTCTAGTGTATTTTTAGTGTTTTTTCTTTTTCTTTTTAATGATTTTAGTGTATTTTTGGGTTTGGGGTTTAATTTAGGCTTGATTTAACTTGACTTTTGTAGCATTTTACTGTATTTCTTAGGGTTTTGTTTTTGGTGGTGTTGTTTTTGTACTTGATTTTTTCTAAAACATTTAGGGGTTTATATTTGAGATTTCCTAGTTTTGGGTTTGCCAGGCGATGTTGACCCATTTCTTTAATCTCAGTAATTGGGAGACAGAGTTAGGTGTTTTTTTTTGTTTGTTTGTTTGTTTTGTTTTGTTTTGTTTTGTTTTGTTTTTTAATTAGAGTTCTTTGAGGCCTCCACATGGAGCTGGAAGTCAACCAGAGATACACAAAGAAATTCAAGAGAGAGACAGAGAGAGAGACAGAGAGAGAGAGAGACAGAGAGAGACAGAGAGAGAGAGATAGACAGAGAAACAGAGAGACAGAGAGACAGAGACAGAGAGAGACAGAGAGAGAAAGAGAGACAGAGAGACAGACACAGTGACAGTGAGAGAGAAATTTAGGAAGAAACAAAAAAACAAAGACAAAAAGAAAGAAAAAAGAAAAAAGAAAGAAAGAAAGAAAGAAAGAAAGAAAGAAAGAAAGAAAGAAAGAAAGAAAGAAAAAAATGTAAGGAAGGAAGGAAAGAAGGAAGACAGACAGAGTGAAATATAAAAATGAAGAAAGTAAGAAAGAAAGAAAGAAAGAAAGAAAGAAAGAAAGAAAGAGAGAAAGAAAAAGAGAGAGAGACAAAGAAAGGGGTAAAGAAAGAAACAGAGAGAAAGAAAGAAAGAAAGAAAGAAAGAAAGAAACAAAGAAACAAAGAAAGAAAGAAACAAAGAAACAAAGAGGAAAAAAAGAAAAAGGAAAAATAATGAAAGAAATACTGTACATAAGAAAGTTACTCTATGGAAATTTTTGGATTTTGAAAGCGTTTTAAGGGTTTTTAGAAGGGTCTTTTATAGTTTTTTTTTTTTTTTTTGTATGAATAGTGTTTTTTAAGATTGTGGAGGTTTTTTTTTTGGATTTACTGTTATATTTTAGTGTTTTAGTACGTGTTTGTGTATGTGTGTGAGTTCATAAGTATTTTTAAAAATTTTAAGGTTTTATTTTCTAGATTAAAAATTTTAGGGTTTCCAGTTTGAGGTATCCCATGCCTTTTATTCAAGAACTTTAGAGGCAGAGGTCTTGGATTTCTGAGTTCATTGTCAGGCTAGTCTCGTGTAAGTTCCAGGACAGCCAGGGATACATAGAGAAACCCTGTCTACAAAAAAATAAACGAAAAAAAAAATATAAGAAAAAAATAGGAATATTTTGGATTCTTAAATATGTATATATATATTTATACTTTTAAGAATTTTAGAGTTTTTTATGGGTTTTGTAAGATTTTTAGAATAGTGTTTTAGAGATTTTTGGTTTTAAGTGTTTTAGTATATTTTTATAGTTTTTTTTCCTTTGTTTATTATGAATTTTAACATTTTTTTCTTGAATTTCGGTTCTTATTAGGGTTTAGTTAATTTTTTGAATGTTTTACTGGTTTATTTGATTGTGTGTGTGTTGTGTGTGTGATTTTAAATATTTGCTTAAAAATGTTTAGGGTTATTATTTGGGTGTTTAAGAGTTTTAATGTTGCCAGGCAGTGATGATCCATGCCTTCAATCCCACATTTGGTAGGCAGAGGAAGGTGGATATCCTAATTGAAGGCCAGCCTCATGTAAAGAGGGATTTCTAGGACCTCCAGGGTATACACAGGGAATCCAAATCTCCAAAATCCAAGCAAGAAAGAGAGATAGAAAGAAAGAAAGAGAGAAAGAAAGAAAAAAAGACAGAAAGAAAGAAAGAAAGAAAGAAAGAAAGAAAGAAAGAAAGAAAGAAAGAAAGAAAGAAAGAAAGAAAGAGAGGAAGGGAGAAAGAGAGAAAGAGAGAAAGAGACAGAGATAAAAACATCGGGAAAAAGACAGCATTTATAATATATACAAAATTAATTAAAAATATGTGAACAAAAAAATAAACAAATGTGTTAGGGATATTTCGGCTTCATGTGTATTTTTGAGATTTCTATGGTATTTTAAATCAATTTGTAGAGTTTTTAGAATAGTGACTTAGAGTTTCTTGTTTTTCAGGCTTCTAATGTATTTTTAGTGTTTGTTTGTTTGTTTTTTTTTAATGATTTTAGTGCATTTAAATATTTGGGTTTGAATTTAAGCTTTAATTGACTTCAGCCTTTTCCTGGGTGATCAGATAAAATGCATGGGATTATTTCGAAGGAAGGAAGGAAGAAAGGAAGGAAGGAAGGAAGGAAGGAAGGAAGGAAGGAAGGAAGGAAGAAAGAAAGGAAAGAAGGAAGGATGAAGGAAGGAAGGAAAGAAGGAAGAGAGGAAGGAAGGGAGAGTGAGGAAAAGATAGAAAAATACAAAAGACAAATAGAGACAAGAAATAAAGAAAGAGGGAGACAAAGAGATAAAGTAAGAAAGGAAGGAAGAAAGCAAAGAAAGAAAGAAAGAAAGAAAGAAAGGAAGGAAGGAAGGAAGGAAGGAAGGAAGGAAGGGAAAAAGAGAAAGAGACAGATAAAAACATAGTTAAAAACAGAATTCATAAAATATACAAAATTAATTAAGAATCAATGAACAAACAAACAAAAACATGTTTTAGGGAAATTTTGTCTTCATGTGTATTCTTTTTAGATTTCTATGGTATTTAAAAAAAAATTGTTGGGTTCTTAGAAAAGCGATTTAGAGTTTCTTTTTTTTTTCAGGCTTCTATTGTATTTTTAATTTTTTTTCTTTTTATTGAGTTTAATGTATTTAAATGTTTGGGTTTTAATTTAAACTTTAATTGACTTCAGCCTTTTCCAGGGTGATCAGATGAAATGCATAGGATTATTTCAAAATATTTATATCTGTTGAGAAATTGAGAGAAAGTAATAAAAAAGGAACAAACAAAAAAAGAAAAAGAAAAAAAAAGACGGAGAGAGTGAGAGAGTGTGATAGGAAGGAAGGAAAGAAAGAAGGAAGGAAGGAAGGAAGGAAGGAAGGAAGGAAGGAAGGAAGGAAGGAAGGAAGGATGAAGGAAGGAAAGAAGGAAGGGAGGAAGGAAGGGAGAGTGAGGAAAAGATAGAAAAATAGAAAAAACAAATAAAGTCAAAAAATAAAGAAAGAGAGAGACAGAGAGATAAAGTAAGGAAGGAAGAAGTAAAGGGAAACAAAGAAAGAAAGAAAGAAAGAAAGAAAGAAAGAAAGAAAGAAAGAAAGAAAGAAAGAAAGAAAGAAAGAGAGAAAGAGAGAAAGAAAGAAAGAAAAAACAAAGAATGGGAGGAAGATAGAAAAAAAAAGAAAGAAAGACAGAATGTATAAAATAAATAATTATAAATAAATAAATAAATAAATAAATAAATAAATAAATAAATAAATATTTCAAATTCTTGTGTATTCTTTTCTGATTTCTAGGGTATTTCAAAGTTTTGTAGAGTCTTTAGTGATTTAGAGTTTCTTGGATTTCAAGCTTGTAGTGTAATTTTATTGTCTTTTATTATTATTTTTTAATGTTGTTAGTGTATTTTAGTGTTTCAGTTTAAATGAATACTTTAACTTTTTCACCACTTTAGTATATTTATTATGGTTTTGTTGTTGTTCTAATTCTTGTTGTAATTTTTGTTGTTTCTTTTTTTCCAAAAATATTAGGGTTTTATAATTGTGTTTTCATTGTTTTGGTTTTGCCAGTCTGTGTTGACCATGTTTTTAATTACAGCTCTTGAGAGGCAGATGTAAGTGATTTTTTTTTTTTATTTAGAGTTCAGCATGATATCTACAGGAATCTGGAGGACAGTAAGAGATACACAGAAAATCCCAATCTAAAAAACTAAAATAAATAAATAAATAAATAAACAGAGGAAGTGAGAGAAAGGAGAGAGACAGAGAGAGAGAGAGAGAGAAAGTAATACACACACACACACTCTCTCTCTCACACACACACAGAGAAACAAAAAAAAACAAGGAATGAAAAAGGAAAAAGAAAGAGAGGGAGAGAGAAAGGAAGGCAGGATGGTAGGAAGGAAGGAAGGAAAGAAGGAAGGAACGAAGGAAGGAACAAAGGAAGGAACAAATGAAGGAAGAAAGGATGGAAGAGAGAGAGAAAGAAAGAAAGAAAAAAGAAAGAAAAAAAGAGAGAAAAAGAGAGAGAGATAGGAAGGGATAAAGATAGTAAGATTCAGAAATAGAAACTTAGGGAGAAAGAGATAATTTAAAATATATACAAAATTTATTTAAAATAAATAAATGAATGAATGAATAAACAAACAAACAAACAAATAAATAAACAAATAAGTAAATAAGTAAGTAAATAAGCAAGCAATCATTTTAGGGATATTTCTGCTTCATGTGTATTCATTTTAGATTCCTATGATATTTTAAAAGAATTTGTAGAATTTTTAGAAAAGTGATTTAGAGTTTCTTCTTTTTCAAGCTTCTATTGCATTTTTAGTGTTTTCTATATTTTTTTAAAAATGATTTTATTGTATTTAAGTGTTTGATATTTAATTTAAGCTTTAATTGACTTCAGCCTTGTCCTGGTGATCAGATAGGATGCATGGGATCATTTAGAAATATTTATATCTTTTGAGAGATTTACAGAAAGTAATACAGAAAGAAACAAAGAAATAAAGAAATGAATGAAAGAAGAAGAGAGTGAGAGAGAGTGAGAGGAAGGAAGGAAAGAAGGAAGGAAGGAAGGATTGAAGCAATGATGAAGGAAGAAAGAAAGAAGGAAGGGATGAGAGGAGAGTGAGAAAATGATAGAAAAAAAGAAAAAATAAAGACAAAAAATAAAGAGAGACAGAGAGATAAATTTAGGAAGGAAGGAGGAAAGGGAAACAAAGAAATAAAGAAAGAAAGATAGAAAGAGAGAAAGAAAGAAAGAAAGAAAGAAAGAAAGAAGGAAAGAAAGAAAGAAAGAAAGAAAGGAAAGAAAGGAAGGAAGAAAGAAAGAAAGGAAAGAAAGGAAGGAAGAAAGATAGAAAGAAAAGAAGATAGAAAGACAGAATGTATAAAATAAATAAGTAATTAAAAATAAATAAATAGATAGAGAGAGAGAAAGATAGATAGATAGATAGATAGATAGATAGATAGATAGATAGATTAAATAAATAAATAAATAAATAAATAAATAAATAAATAAATAAATAAATAAATAAATATTTTAGGCATATTTTGGATTCTTGTGTACACTTTTCTGATTTCTAGGGTATTACAAAATCTTGTAGAGTCTTTAGTGATTTAGAGTTTCTTGGATTTCAAGCTTGTTGTGTACTTTTATTGTTTTTCATTATTATTTTTTAATGATGTTAGTGTATTTTAGTGTTTCAGTTTTAATGAATACCTTAATTAACTTTTTTTTACCATTTTAGTATATTTATTATGGTTTTTTTTGTTCTAATTCTTGTTTTATTTTTTGTTGTTTCTTTTTTTTCCAAAAATATTAGGGTTTTATATTTGTGTTTTCATTGTTTTGGTTTTGCCAGTCAGTGTTGACCATGCCTTTAATTCCAGCTATTGAGAGGCAGATGTAAGTGATTTTTTTTTTTTTTTTTATTTAGAGATCAGCATCATCTCTACAGGAATCTGGAGGACAGTAAGAGATACACAGAAAATCCCAATCTAAAAACTTAAAAAAAAAAAAAAAACAGAGGAAGTGAGAGAGAGGAGAGATTTTTTAGTTGGCAGCTAGCATGGTCTTCAGAATAAATTCCAGAACAGTGAGGGATACACAGAGAAACCCACTCTCCAAGAAATTACAAATAGATCAATGAAAGAAACAGAGGGAGAGAGAGAGAGAGAGAGAGAAAGAGACAGACAGACAGAAAGACAGACAGACAGACTGACAGACAGACAGACAGACACAGAGACAGACAGACACAGAGAGAGAGAGAGAGAGACAGAGAGAGAGAGAGAGAGAGAGAGAGAGACAGAGAGACAGAGAGAGACAGAGAGAGACAGAGAGAGAGAGAGATAAAGGGGGGAGAGGAATAAGAAGAAAAAGAGAGAGAGAGAGAGTGAGGAAGAGAGAGAAGGAGGGATGAAGGGATGAGGGATGAAGGAAGGATCAAAGGAACTGAGGAATGAAGGAAAGAAAAAAGAAAAAAGGAAGAAAAAAGAATTGTGATACAGGGTCATTTTTGGTATCATGTGCACTTTTTTTTATTTTTAGAGGTTTTATTTAAGATTTTGAAGTGTTTTTAAAGGATGTTTCAGAGAGTTTTTTGTTTTCAGAATTCTAGTGTATTTTTCATATTTTTTGTTGTTTTTTTTTAATTTTTAGTGTTTTGTAATTTTCAGGTTTCATTTAGACTTCAAGGATTTATTCATTTTAATATTTCATTGTTTACTTTATGTTCTTTTTTGTGGGTGTATTCTTGAATATTTATTTAAAAATTGAGGGTTTTTATTTTGGTGGTGCATAATTTTAGAGTTGGCAGGCAATGGCTGCCCCTTCATAAAAATGTTAGCCCTAAGGTGAACTGGTAGGGGATTTTTTATTTGGAGGCTATCCTGGTCATGAGATTGATCTCCCAGAGAGCCAGGGATAAACAGAGAAACCCAGTTTATAAAAATTAAAAAATATTGAAAATGAAAGGGAGAGAGAGAGAGAGAGAGACACAGAGAGACAGAGACAGACAGACAGAGAGACAGAGACAGAGACAGAGAGAAAAAAATAGATAGATACATAGAGAGAGTGAGAAAGAGAGAAGGAAAAGGAAAAAAGAGGGAATGACGGAAGGAAGGAAGGAAGGAAGGAAGGAAGGAAGGAAGGAAGGAAGGAAGGAAGGAAGGAAGGAAAAGAAAGAAAGAAAGAAAGAAAGAAAGAAAGAAAGAAAGAAAGAAAGAAAGAAAGAAAGAAAGAAAAAAGAAAGAAAGAAAAATGAATGAAAGAAAAGAGAGAGAGAGAAAGAGAGTGAGAAAGGAAATAAGGAAGGAAGAAGGAAAGAAAGGAAGGAAGAAAGGTAGGAAGAAAGGAAGAAATTAAGAAAGGAAGAAAGCAAGAAAGAAAGAAAGGAAGAAAAGAAGAAAGAAAGAAAGAAAGAAAGAATGAAAGAAAGAAAGAAAGAGAAAAAAGAAAGAAAGAAAGAAAGAAAGAAAGAAAGAAAGAAAGAAAGAAAGAAAGAAAGAAAGAAAGAAAGAAAGAAAGAAAGAAAGAAAGGAAGGAAGAAAGAAAGAAAGAAAGAAAGGTATTAGGAACATTTTGCCTTGTGTATTTTTTTTTAGTTGACTATAGGCTTTCGTAAGGTTTTGTAGAGTTTTTTGAAGAGTGTTTTAGAGGTTTTGTTTTGTTTTGTTTTGTTTTGTTTTGTTTTGGTTTGGTTTGGTTTGGTTTGGTTTGTTTTGGTTTGGTTTGTTTTGTTTTGGTTTGGTTTGGTTTGGTTTGGTTTGGTTTGGTTTGGTTTGGTTTGGTTTGGTTTGGTTTGGATTGGTTTGGTTTGGTTTGGTTTGGTTTGGTTTGGTTTGGTTTGGTTTGGTTTATAGGCTTCCTGTGTATTTTTAGTGTTTTTTTCTTGTTTTTGTTTTTTGTTTGTTTGTCTGTAGTTGTTGTTGTTTTTATAAGTGTCTTAGTGTATTTTATGGTTCAGTGGTTTAATTTAGGCTTTATTTTTTTTTGTTAGCTTTTTAGTGTATTTCTTAATATTTTTGATGTTGTTCTTGTTGTTGATCTTGATTTAAAAAAAATAGCATTTTATGTTTGAGGTTTAATTGTTTTAGGGTTGCCAGACTGTGGTGGTCCTTGCCTTGAATCCCAGAACTTGGGATGCAGAGGCAGGTAGATTTTTTATTTCAAGGTCAGCCTGGTTTACAGATTGATCTCAACAAAAGCCAAGGATATACTGAGAAATCCATTCCTCAAACCCCCTCCCACAAAACAAAGAAAAAAAAAGAAGAAAAAGGAAGAAAGAAAGAAAGAAAGAAAGAAAGAAAGAAAGAAAGAAAGAAAGAAAGAAAGAAAGAAAGAAAGAAAGAGAGAGAGAGACGGATAGACAGACAGACAGACAGACGGACGGACGGACGGACGGACGGACGGACAGACAGACAGACAGACAATCAGACAGACAGACAGACAGAGAAACTGTCATTTGTAGAAGAGGATTGGAATGCAAGTGGCCAGTCAGCTGAGCCTTCCTTAGCTAAAATTGCTGGGAGAAGTTTCCTGCCCTTGCTATCCTATAAGGAAGAACTGAGCCCAGTTACTAATCTCACCCAGCCCAAGGGCAGCGCTGCAAAGCATGAATTACATGAATCTCTTGATTCTTAAGCAAACGGATATATCTCGAGGATATCATCCTGAGTGAGGTAACCCAATCACAAAACAAGTCACTTGATATCCACTCACTGATAAATGGATATTAGCCCAGAAACCTAGAATACCCAAGATACAATTTGCAGAAGAAAGTTTTTAAGAAGAAAGGATAGTGAATTATCTTCTCAGAGCTTTCTGCTTGAGACAGATCTTGGGGCAAGAACTCTGTCCTTCAGATGATCTTTAGAATCCTCCCCTAGTACTCTCTTCCTACCTTCATCTTTTCTGTATTTTCTCAAAAGAAAAGACTGTGGATACAGAATATTGATTCTAACCTGGAGATTTACCTTTAAATTAAAGCTGGAGTTTATTTTGTTATACAGGAATGAATGGAGCTGTTATTGAACCTGGAGGCCTTTTTATTGTCTGAAAGTGAGTGGAAAATCATAAGGCTTGTGCAAGATTTCATCTAAGAGGAGAAAAAGAGCAGACTCCCACAAAATGGGCTTGGCTATTCCCAGAGAACACAGTTTTCCTAATCCGATCTTGCTCATTGAACATGTGAACTACTTAACTACCTTTCATGTCGCAAATCCTCGTTGGCTCACATATTGTGCAGTTGGTTCTGTTCTTCTTCAATCCAGCATTCTACAGAAATGCTATGCGTAATTTTGATCTTGTGGTACAATTGCTTATATTGTCTATTATCGTAATATTTTATATTATGCTCATTATGCCATTTCCA
>NW_028227299.1:332500-480000 GCF_978045245.1 Mus caroli
TCCCTTCCTTCCTTCCTTCCTTCCTTCCTTCCTTCCTTCCTTCCTTCCTTCCTTCCTTTCTTTTTTTTCCTTCTTTTCTCCCTTTGTCTTGACGGTTTTTTGTGTGTGTGTGTTTGTGTGTGTGTATCCCTATCAGTCCTGGAGCTTTCTGTGTAGACCATACTGTCCTTGAACTCAAAAAATCCTGTCTCCTAATTGTTGGGGTTAAAGGCATGGGCTACCACTGCCTGGCAACCCTAGAACAATTAAAACCCAAATATAAATCCCTAAATTTTTAAAAAAATAATCAAGTAGAACAACAACAACAAACCCTGACAAATACTTTAAAATGCTTAATAAAAAAGAAAAAAGAAAAAAGAAAGAAAGAAAAAAAAGAGAGAGAAAAAGAAAGGCTAAATTAAATCCCAAAACCATACAATATACGAAAATCATTAAAAAAACAAGAAAAACACTAAAAATATCCGAAAGCCTGAAAACCAAAAAAAAAAAACCTCTTAAAACACTCTTTTAAAAATTGTACAAACCCTAAAAAAAAAAAACACTTAGAAATCTAAAAAGAAAAAAAAAATACACACTAAGCCAAAATGTCCATAATAGTTTCTTTCTTTCTTTCTTTCTTTCTTTCTTTCTTTCTTTCTTTCTTTCTTTCTTTCTTTTTCTTTTTTATTTTTTCCTTCTTTCCTTCCTACCTTCCTTCCTTTCTTTATTTTTATTTTTTATATTTATTTTTTTATTTATATTTATTTTTATTTTTATTTTTTAAGTTTTTGGAGGCTGGGTTTCTCTGTGTATCTCTGGATGTACTGGAGCTCCCTCTTTGAACCAGGCTGCCATGCACTAAAAATTCCACTACTTCTGCCTCCCAGTTGATGAGAATGTAGGCAAGGGCCACCACTTTGAGCCAAAACATGTCTTAAAATCCAAAAATAAAACCTTATATTAAAAAAATAATAATACTCAAAAACATTAAAAATAAAAAAATAATACTAAAATGAAAACAAAACTAACAAAAAAAGGCAAAAAAAAAAATCCCTAAAAGAAAAAAAACTGTAGAGCCTTAAAAACAAAAAACAAAAAACAAAAAAAACTAAAACACCATAAAATATTAAAAAAAAAAAAAAAAGAAAACCAAACAAACAAAAAAATACACTGGAATCCTGAAAGACATGAAACAAAACAAAAACAAAAAACATCAAAACTCTAAAACAATCTTCCAAATAACCTTAAGAAAAACACTAACATTCTAAAAAAGAAAAAAAGAAAAAAAAATACACAAGAACCCCAAAAAGACTCTAAAAAAAATTTTTTTTGAGCTTTCTGTTTTTGAGTTTTGGGAGACTGTGTTTAGCTATGTACCTCTGACTGTCCGGGTGCTCCCTTTGTATACTATGCTGGCCTCGAACTCAAAAGTCCACCTACATCTGCCTCCTAATTGGTGGGATTTAAAGCATGTGCCACCACTGTCTGGCAACCGTAAAACAATCCGCAAATATAAAACCCTAAATAAAAAAAAAAAAATCGAGGACAACAACAATGACAACAAAATACCCCTAAGAAATAGAGTAAAATGCTAAACAATAAATAAATTAAATAAAGCCTAAATTAAACCCCTAAACCCTAAAATACATTAAAATCCTTTAAAAACGAGGAAAATCACTAAAAATATTCTAAAAGCCTGACAACCAAAAAAACTCTAAAACACTCTTCTAAAAATCCTTCAAACCCTAAATAAAACCCCTAAATTTTAAAAATTCTAAATAAAGGGGCTGGCAACACTAAAACTCTTAAACTCACAATATACAACCCTCAAATTAAAAAGAAAAACTCAAGAACACACACCCAAAAACTAAATAAAACAGTAAAGTGCTAAAAAATAAGTCCCTTAAACCTTGTAAGAACCAGATATCACTAAAACACCCTAAAGTCCTTTAAAAATTATAGAAAAACGTCTAAACATACACTATAACTCTTAAAACCAAACAATATTCTAAAATACTCTTCTAAAACCCTATAATCACCTTAAAAAACTGTAATATTAAAAAAAAGAACCACACAATAAGTCAAAAATATCCATAAAGTACTTTTCTTTCTGTCTTTCCTTTCTTTCTTTCTTTCTTTCTTTCTTTCTTTCTTTCTTTCTTTCTTTCTTTCTTACTTACTTTTTTTTTTTTTTTTTGTGACTGGGTTTCTCTTTGTATCCCTACCTGTCCTGGAGCTGCCTCTGTAGACGAGGGTGGCCTCAAACTCGGAAATCCACCCGCCTCTGCCTCCCAAGTATTGGAATTTAAGGCTTGGGCCACCACTGACTGGCAAATCTAAAACTTTTAAACTCCAAATTTAAAACCCTAAAATTAAAAATAGAAGAAGAACAAGCACCACCACCACCACAGCAACAAAAATCTCCTAAGAAGAACAGTAAAATGCAAAAATAATAAATAGATAAGTAAATAAATAAATAAATAAATAAATAAAGCCTAAATAAAACCCCAAAACACTAAAACAAAAAACAAACAAACAAAAAACAAACAAACAAACAAACCAAAAAAAACTGGCTGGCAACACTAAAGCTCTTAAACTCAAAAGATACAAACCTAAAATTAAAAAAATAAAACAAAACTCAATAACACACACATAAACCCTAAATAAAATAGTAAAATGCTAAAAAAAAAATCACTTAAACCTATTAAGAACCAAAAATCACTAAAAGAAAGACCCTAAAATCCTTTTAAAAATATAGATTAAACTCTAAAAATGTACTAAAACCCTGAATACCAAAGTACCTCAAAAACATTCTTTTAAAAACCCTACAAAACCTTTTAAAAAACCCTGAAATTTTAAAAAAGCATGAACCCAAAAATAATCATACAATTATTTTTTTGTCTTTTTTCTTTTTTCTTTTCTTTTTTTTTTTTTTTTTTTGGTTTTTTTTTTTTTTTGGTTTTTTGAGACAGCGTTTCATTGTGGCTGTCCTGGAACTCACTTTGTATACCAGGCTGGCCTCAAATTCAGAAATCCACTACCTCTGCCTCTCAAGTGTGGGATTAAAGGCATTTGCGGACACTGTCTGGCAAGAGTAAAACTCATAAACTGCAAAATAAACCTCTAAAATATTCAAATAATCTTATCAAAGACAAAAACAAAAAAAACAAAAACAAAAACAAAAACAGGACAAAAAAAAAAACCTAAAAAATTTTTGAAAAACCATAAAAAGGAACGCCTAAATCCTAAATAAAAATCCCTAACCCAAAACACCTTAAAATCCATTAAAAGGGGGAAAAAAAAAAAAACAGAAAAAACACTAAATATACATGAAAACTGTGAAAACAAAACAAAAAACAAAAACCAAACAAAAAATAAAACAAACTCTAAAACACTCATCTTTAAAAAAGTACTCTAAAAGTCTTTTCTTTCTTTCTTCTTCTTCTTCTTTTTTTTTTTTTTTTTTTTTTTTTTTTTTTTGTTTTTTCATTTATCAGACTGGGTTTCTCTGTTTATCCCTGGCTGTCATGGAAGTCACTCTGCCACCATTTCCTGGCAACCATAAAACAATGAAACACCAATATTAAAATCCTAAAATTAATATATATATATATATATATATATATATATATATATATATACAAGCAAAACAACAAAAACTCTTCTAAAAACCCTATAATTCCTTAAAAAACCAAAACAAAACAAAAAACCTAAAATTCTAAAGAAAATACACCAAAAGCCAAAAAATGTCCCTAAAATTCTTTTCATTCTTTCTTCTTTACTTTATTCATATATATTTTGAGATTGGGTTTCTCTGTGTATCCTTGGCTATACCCAAACCCTGAACTCCCCTCAATAAGAACCCTAAATATTTGAAAAAAAATCTTAAAACCCTAAATAAGAACATGAAACCCTAAAAAGAACAATAAGCCTCTTAAAAAACCCTCAAAATTCTTTCAAAATACTCAAAAATCCTAAAAAAAAAAGACCAAAAAAACCCATAAAGCCTTAAAAAAGGTCCTGAAACCATTAAAAAAAAAATCCTTCAAGATTTAAAAAAAATAAAATAAAATAAGAAAGACCTTTTAAAAAACCTGAAAAGACAATAAAACCTAAAAAAGAAAACCTTGATGTTTTTAAAAAATCAACAAAAACCCTTAAAAAAACTATAAAATTATATAAAAAAAACTAAAAGAAACTAAAACCTCAACAAAATATCCCAAAATTCCAATACAACAAAAAACCCTACAAATAACCAGAAAACCTAAAATCCTAAAAAAAATAAAAAAAATCAGCAAAAAACAACAAAAAAAACATAAATACTTTAAAAAATAATAATAATAAAACCTAAAACATTCCTAAAATCCTTTAAAAACACTAAAGAACCCTAAAATACCTTAAAAATGTAGAAAAAATCAAGAAACATCAAAAAAAAAAAAAAAAGAAAAAAAGAAAAAGAAAACCCAGAAAAACCTTAGGTTCTTTAAACAAACACTAAATGATCCCTAAAAAGCTAAAAACAAAAACCAAAAGAATCGAAATAAAACAAAGAAAAACAAAACAAAAAAACAACAAAAAACAAAAAAACCAAAAAACCCTAAAATAATTTTTTTTGGGTTTTTTGAGACTGTTTCTTTTTGTAGCTCTAGCATTCTTGGAACTCACTCTCAAGACCAGGCTGGCCTGAAACTCAGAAATCTGCCTGCTTCTGCCTCCCCAGTGCTGGGATTAAATGCAAGGGCCATCACTGCCCAGCGACCCTAAAATACTTAATAAACACTTTTAAAAACTAAAACTACAATTCTAAAAAAAAAAAAAAAAATAAGCAAGAATTCTAATAAGACCCCAAAAATTCTAAAACACTAAAAATTGCCCTAAAATTCAAAAAAAACTCAAGAACCCTAAAAAGACCTCAAAAAGTATAAAACCATAAAAAAAAAAAAACCTATGGCATTAAAAAAATTGCCCAAATCACTGAGAAAAATCCTAAAATCATCTTTTATAGTAAAGAATCCTTAAGAAAATAAAATAAAGGCATAAAATGAAATAAAAATAAAATCCTTAATAAAAACATTTTAAAAACATAAAAAAACCCTCAAAAATTCTAATTTTTTAAAAAACCTTTAAACAACCTAAAATAATAATAAAACATCTCTAGAACCCTAAAAGACATGAAAAACACTTAACCCTAAAAAAAAAAAAAGTATAATATTAAAAAACGATCCTTCTAGAAACCTATAAAGCTGTAAAACTAAAGCTCAAAAATCTAAAAAAAAAAAATTAGAAAACAACATAAAAGAACCCTAAATTACTAAAGCACCCTAAAATCCTTTATAAAAAACTTAAAAAAGCCCTAAAACACTAAAAAAAAAAAAAAAAAAAAACAACAAAAAATCAACTCTGAAAAAATCAAGAACTCTAAAAAGATTGTGCCAGAATTCCTAAAACCATAAAAACCCCAAATTTAAAACAAAAAAACCTAATATAACATCAAAACCCTGAAACTCTAGAAAAACCCTAAATTCCTATTAAAAAAAAAAAACTATAAAATTTTAAAATTCTAAATGAATCTTGAAAACCTAAAAAGAATCCTAAATACCTAAAAGAAAAAAAAAAAACCTTAAAACTATTGTTAAAAAAAAAAAAACCTCAAAGTACCTAAAAACCCTAAAACTCTAAAACGGAAATAGAACCTGAAACCATTAAAACAAACAAACAAACAAACAAACAAACAAACAAACAAATTAATAAAAAATAAAAAATCCTTTGCAAAAAACCTAAAAAGACACTAAAAACATAAAAGCATACAAAGAAAACCTCGAAGCTTTAAAAAATCATATAAATGTAAATATACATACACCTACAACTACATCTACACCTACACCTACACAAAAGTTTTTTAGAACAGTGTTTTAGAGATTTTAGACATTAAGTGTTTTAGTATATGTATAGTGTTGTTTTGTTTTTGTTTTTTTTCTTTGTTTATTAAGAACAGGCCAGCCTGGTGTTCAGTGATTTCCATGACTGCCAGGGAATACACAGAGAAGCCCAGTCACCAAAATCACACACAAATTAAAAAAAAAAAAAAAAAAAAAAAAAAAAAGAAAAGAGGATTTAAAGAAAGAAGGAAATTGAGAAAGAAGGAGAGACAGAAACATAGAAAAATAAAGACAGAATTACATAGATAGATAGATAGATAGATAGATAGATAGATAGATAGATAGATAGATAGATAGGCAGGCAGGCAGGCAGGCAGACAGATAGACAGACAGACAGACAAATATATATTCAAGGACATTTCGGCTATGTGTGTATTTATTTTAGATTTCTAGAATTTTTAAAATGTTTGTATAGTTTTTACAAGAGTGATTTAGAGTTTTGTTGTTTCATTTTTGTTTGTTTGTTTGTATTTGTTTTGTTTTCAGGCTTCTAGTGTATTTTTACAGTTTTATCTTTTTTTTGTAGTGTAATTTAGGATTTGGGGTTTAATTTAGGCTTTACTTTAATTCATGTTCTTTTGAACATTTTACTGTATTTCTTAGGGGTTGTTATTGTTTTTGTTCAAGCGTCTAGTGTATTTTTAGTGTTTTGGGTTTTTTTTTTTTCATTTTAATCACTTTATTGTATTTTTGGATTTGCGGTTTAATTGAGTTTTTCTTTTACTTCATTTTTTTAGCACATTACTGTATTGCTTAGGGTTCTGTTGTTGTTGTTGTTTTTCTACTTGATTTTTTCTAAAAAAATATTTAGGTTTTTATATTTGAGGTTTCAATGTTTTGGGTTTCCCAGGCAATGTTTGACTATGTCTTTAACCCAAGCAATTGGGAGAGAGAGGTAGGTATTTTTCTTTACTTAAAGTTCAGCAAGTCTCCACAGGGAGCTGAAAGACAACCAGAGATACACAGAGAAATTTAATCTCCAAAACTCAAGAGAGAGAGAGAAAGAGATAGAGAGAGAGAGAGAAAGAGAGAGACAGAGAGACAGAGACAGAGAGACAGAGAGACAGAGAGACAGAGAGACAGAGAGACAGAGAGACAGAGAAACAGAGAGACAGAGAGAGAGAAATAGAAAGAAACAAAAAACAAAGACAAAAAGAAAGAAGAAAGAAAGAAACAAAGAAAGAAACAAAGAAACAATGAAACAAAGAAACACATAAGAAAAAAGGTAGGAAGGAAGGAAGGAAGGAAGGAAGGAAGGAAGGAAGGAAGAAAGGAAGGAAGGAATAAAGGCAGGCAGGCAGACAGACCAACAGGCAGATGGTAAGTGAGGCAGGCAGGCAAATAATCAGAAAGAAAGATAGAGAGAGACAGTGAGAGAGACAGAGAGAGTGAGACAGAAAGATACAGAGAGACAGAGAGACAAATAGCAGGAGAGACAGAGAGACAGAGACAGAGAGAGAAAGAGAGGAGAGAGAGAGGAGAGAGTGGAGGGAGAGGAAGGAATGAAGGAAGGAAGCAAGGAAGGGAATAAGGAAGGCAAGAAGAAAGGCAGGCAGGCAGATAGACTGACAGGTCAAAAGAGAGAGCGAGAGAGAGAGAGAGAGAAAGAGAGAAGGAGAGGGAGAGGGAGAGAGACAGAGAGGGGGTAAGAGAGAGAGACAGAGACAGAGAGAGAGAGAGAGAGAGAAAGGGAGAAAGAAAGAGACATGGAGAGAAAGAAAGAAAAAGAGAAAAAGAGAAAGATAGAAAAATAGAAAGATAGAATGACAGAATTTATTAAATGAATGAATGAATGAATAAATAAATAAATAAATATATATATATAAATAAATAAATGTTTTAGAGATATTTCGGCTTCTTACGTATTCTTTTTAGATTGCTAGATTATTTTAAAGTTTTAGAGTGTTTTTAGAGAGTGATTTAGAGTTTTTGTTTTGCTTTGTTTTGTTTTCAGGCTTCCTTGTATTTTTATAGTTTTTTTCTTTGTTTAAATGATTTTAGTGTATTTTAGTGTTTGGGATTTAATTTAGCCTTCATTTGACTTCAGTTTTTTAGCATTTACAGTATTTCTTACGGATTGTTGTTTTGTTGTTGTTGTTGTTGTTTTTGTTGTTGTTTTTGTTTTTGATATTTACTAAAAAAAATTAGGGTTTTATATTTGGTGTTTTATTGTTTTGGTTTGCCAGGCATTGTTGGCCCCTGCCTTTAATCCCATCAATTGGGAGCCATTTGAAGGTTTTTTTTTTTGTTGTTGTTGTTGTTATTTTTTTTCCCTTAGGATCTGCGTGGTTTCCACAGAGAGATGCAAGACAACCAGAGATAAATAGGAAAACCCAACCTTCCAAACTCAGAAGAGAGAGAGAGAGTCTTAAAAGGCACTTATAATAGGATAATACTAAAACAGAGCACATGGATCCATACACCAGACTAACTCGGGAATGGAATATTAATATATGGGTTAGAGAGAACACTAGACTCCTGGAGGTGAGTTTCCATGAAACTCTCAGCCGCATTAGTGGCTTCTAGGCCTCTAGGCCTGTCAAGCTGACTCCACCTGAGTATGTGACAGACATACCTTGAGGAAGGACCATCCATTGGAAGTGAGGCAAAGGCCCTATTCAATTAACTACTGGAAGGTTAAATGCAAAGCATTTACAATCTTCAGGATGGGGAGGAATGGAAAAGAACCAAACTTTTATATCAATCACAAATTTTACATATCCCCTGGAAATAGCCACTGGATAGGGAATACTAGGTTTTAAGACCCCCCATGGGGACCATAGTCTTATTAACTTCTCTAAAATCTTGTAACATCCTCCATTTACCATTTCACATTCTTATAACAAAGGAGTGTTCCAAGGCGAAGAGGATGATTCAATGTGTACAGCTATCAATATTTCCTGCACTAACTCTATGGCTGCTGACAATTTATCTGCAGGAAGGTGCCAATGGTCAAGTCAGACAGGGGTATCATCTTTCCATGTAATCTTATCTGCCTGAGGAGCAGGGAGAGCAATGTTCCTTATGAAAAATAGGAGTCATAACCTAAACTTGGTTGAACTATTGGGGGTGGCCTTTATTGGTGCAGGCATCCTTGGCTATTTTTACCCAGTCTGTGTCCATAGAGTTAACACGGAATATGCATTTGTTGAGTAATGACTCCATTGGTACTGCACATAATGACTCTCATTTGAGAAAGAAAGTCTATTCTCCATAAATTAATGGGCAGACCAGGGACAACATAAGGCTGAATAGAACCAAAATCTCCTTCATCATCTTCCCAAGTCAATAACTGTGAACTCTGGACAGTATTTCTTGATTGTCCAATTCCCTGTAAATGAGTTAAAGAGGCCTTTAATGGCCAAGTAGCAGGCCAGGCACTTTGTAAAATCATAGGAGAATCTGCACCTGAGTTTAAAAGGCCCTCAACGCTCTTGCCATTTATCTTAAGGCAGAATGTAGGGCAATCTTTGGTAATTGCTTGTACCCAATACAGATCTGATGACCCTGGCTGTGAAGAACCACGATGTGTGCCCATTGCTGGATCGGAAGTATCTAAAGGTAGAGGCAAGGCTTGTGCTAAACGTTGCCCTTTGATACAGAAATTGGTCTTTGAGAGGCACTAACTAAAATTTTAATTTCTCCAGTGTAGTAATTATCTACTACTGAGGGATGGACAGTAAGTCCTTTCAAAGTGGCAGAAGCACGCCCTAATATATAATAATAATAATAATAATAATAATAATAATAATAATAATAATAATAAGTATCAGGTGAAGGAGGGCCATAGACCCCATAGGGAGGATATAAACGCCATGCTCAGGTGTTAAATTTGCAGTGGTATCAGAACACAAGTTCAGTCCTGCTCTGCCCATGATGGCTCTAGAGAGACCAGTGGCTGATTTGTCTGCTGGCTGTACACCGTGTCTGGGAGAAATGCGATGGTTTTTTGGACTTGGTTTGTCCCCCATATCCATTTCCCTGAACGGGAGGCAGGGGATTCCCAGATGCATCTGTCTGAGCTCTGCAAGTGTTTACCCAATGCTGGCCGTTTTTGCAGCGTGGACAAAGAAAATAAGGCCATGTAGGCCGAAAAGATTGGTCAGTAGGTTGGCTGGAGCACCATTAAGGGAGGGCACAGTGGGACACTTTCATGCAAATTGTCCAGGCTGGCTACACTTAAAAAAACTAGTTTGTAGGCCAGCATGCTGAAGAGCCTTGCCAATTGCCATAAGAGGTTGAAGAGCTGCACCCATTGCAAGATTGACTGTCTTGGACATCTTGTAAGGGAACACGACAAAGATCAATCATCTCATTAAGATCTTTGTCCCTAATCTTACCAGGCAGGACTGCCTTACAAGCCGAATTAGCATTCTCAAAAGCCAGATGTTTTACAAGATTATTGTCTGCATCTGAAAGGAAATAAAACTTGAGATCTGTGATTCATGTAATGTATGTCAAATAGCCCAAAGTGTTCTTTGTGAGCTTTGAAACCTGGGGCTGAGAACATAGCAGAACAGACCAGGACATGCAAAGGCAGGCCCATCACCACCCTATCTCCCCCACCCCTCTCTGAACTCTGGCTGCTGATGTTTAAATGGACCAATCATGTGAAACCGTGCCAATTCCTCCCCCAGCCCCACTCCTTTTCTATAAAAACCCCTAGCTTCCAAGCCTCGTGGTCGAATCAACTGTCTCCTGTGTGAGATGTGTTTTGACCCGGAGCTCCACCATTAAAATACCTCGTGTTGTTACATCAAGGCATTGTGTTCTATTCGTGATTCTTGGGTGCATTCCGAATCTGGAGTTGAGTGGGGGTTTCCCCACTAGGTTCTTTCATTTGGAGGTACCAAAGAGATCTGCTTGACACCCAGGAACCCCGAAGGACCCCTTGGAGGTACGTTTGTTTGTGTGAGTCTTGTTATGTTGTCTGTTGTCTAAGTGTCTAAGTGTGGCACTGCTGAATTTGTGTCTTAGTTTTTCAGTTCTGAGATTGTGGGTTTGAGCCCCACCTGTGTTACCAGTTCTGGTATTCTGTATTCTGGCAGCTGCCACTGAGGACCATAAGGACCCTAGTGGCTGTGGGAAGAGGACAGTCTATTTCCCCACAGGCTGCACCCCTGGAAGACATTCCGAGGGAGACCATGGAGTGCCCAGGGTACGGAACAGTCAGGAGGACCTGGCTGTTGCCTGGCAGAGTGAAGAAGAGTGAGTGCTCTTCCTGCCAGAGGAGTGGACGCGGAACCCCACTCCGTCAGAGGTAGCATTTGGCTGGTTGTATAAGTCCAGACTCGGACGGTGTGTTTGGATGTCTTAGTGTTTTCTGTCTCTGTCATTGTGTTGTGTTTATTCTTATTCTTCACTATGGGACAGACTGTGTCTACTTTTTTATCTTTGACTAAGGACCATTGAATGGACGTTAGGGCTAGAGGACGAAATTTGTCAGTAACAGTGAAGAAAAAGCCATAGATGACTTTCTATTCCTCGGAATGGCCTGTTTTTGGAGTAGGTTGGCCAGCAGAAGGAACTTCTTACTTACCCACCATAAGGGCTGTGAAGGCCATTGTTTTTCAGGAGGGGCCAGGGTCGTATCCAGAGCAGCAACCGTACATCACAGTATGGGAGGACTTGGCTCGCTACCCATCCCCATGGGTTCGCCCATTCCTCCGAACTCTCTGCCCTGGCACCAAGATTCTAGCCATCTGAGAAAATGGTGAGAAAGAGAAACCAAAACCACTGCGCAGGGGAGATTTTGATTGCAGCACACCAGTGATGAAACCCCCCAAGATCTATCCAGAGATTGAAGAACCCCCTGAGTGGCCTGACACCCCTCAACCCCCACCATATGCTCCCCAGCCCCAATCTTCAGCTCCCTCGGGACCCCTGCCTCAGGCCCCTGCCGGAGGAGGGGGTCCCTCCACAGGAACAAGGAGCCAGAAAGGAGTCACCCCTGAGGGGCCTGAGGATTCAACCTTGGCGCTCCCCCTAAGGGCTATTGGAGCTCCCCCTGCTGATCTGAACAGTCTACAGCCCCTACAGTATTGGCCTTTTTCCTCTTCTGACCTCTATATCTGGAAAGCTAATCACCTCCCTTTTTCAGAGAACCCTGCAAAACTCACTGGGTTGGTTGAATCATTAATCTATTCACACCAGCCGACCTGGGATGACTGCCAGCAGCTTCTGCAGACTCTATTCACAACCGAGGAGAGAGAGAGAATTCTCCTCCAGGCTCAGAAAAACGTCTGAGACGAGGCTGGGCGCCCTGTCCAAACTCCAGCTGAAATAGATGAAGGATTCCCGCTAACCCGGCCATGATGGGATTATAATATGGCACCAGGTAGGGAACGACTGTCCAATTATCGCTGGGTCCTAGTGGCGGGTCTCTAAGGTGCTCTCCGGCAGCCCACGAATCTGGCCAAGGTAATAGAGGTTATGCAGGGAGCAACTAAGCCCCCCTCAGTCTTCCTCGAAAGGCTCATGGATGCTTATAGGAGATATACCCCATTCCACCCTACGTAAGGGTCAAAGGGCCTCAGTACTTATGGCCTTCATTGACCAGTAGGCTCCTGACATTAAGAAGAAGTTACAGCGAATTGAGGGCTTGCAGGATTACACTATAAGGGATGTAGTTAGAGAGGCAGAGAAAGTGTATCATAGGAAAGAAACAGAAGATTAAAAGTTAGAGAGAGAGAAAAGAGAGAAAAGAGAGGATGAGGATAGGAGAGACAGGATGCAAGAAAAGGTTTTGACTAGGATCCTGGCCGCTGTAGGAGAAAGAGATACAGGAAGAAGAGGTAGACATTCAGGAAACCTGGGAGACAAAAGACAGCAGGGACCAAGGAGACCTCGAGAAAGCGGGCAGCACCTGGAGAGGAACCAATGCGCATATTGCAAGGAAATGGGCCACTGGAAGAGCAACTGTCCGGGGGGGGAAAAAAAAAAAAAAACAAGAGGTAAAGGTGCTTTCTCTTGGAGAAGATGAAAACTAGGGGGAAAGGGGCTCGGACCCCCTCCCCTAGCCTAGGGTAAACTTAGAAGTGGAGGGGACCCCTGAGGATTTTCTAGTCGACATGGGAGCCGAATTTTCAGTACTCAAAACTCCTCTAGGAAAAGTGAAGAAAAATGAAAAAACCTTGGTGATTGGGGCCACGGGACAAAAAATGTATCCATGGACCACATCCCAAGTAGTAGACATAGGGCGAAATCGAGTAACTCACTTGTTTCTAGTCATTCCAGAGTGTCCTATGCCTTTATTGGGGAGAGACTTACTAACCAAGTTAAAAGCACAAATAACTTTCACCTCTCATCGACCAGAGGTTTTCTGGGGAATAAAAGTGCCCCAGACTCTAGAGTTGTCTTTACAACTAGGAGGGGAATATCGACTTTACCAAAATAAAGTAAAGCCCCATGAGAGATTACAGGAGTGGTTGAATCAATACCCTCAGGCATGGGCAGAGACGGGAGGAGTGGGGATGGCAAAACTGGTCCCCCCCATGGTGATTGAACTTAAGTCCAGGGCCACCCCGATAGGGGTCCGACAATATCCCATGTTCAGAGAAGCTCAAGAGGGTATATGCCCCCAAATCAACAAACTGCTGCAACAAGGCATTTTGGTCCCATGCAAATCCCCTTGGAACACTCCTTTACTTTCAGTAAAAAAACCAGGGACCAGTGAATACCGTCCAGTCAAGGACCTTAGAGAAGTCAATAAGAGAGTTCAGGACATACACCCCACGGTGCCAAATCCATATAACCTCCTCAGCACCTTGCCACCTGGTCGGACATGATACACAGTCCTGGATCTTAAAGACGCTTTTTTCTGTTTGAGGTTACACACCAACAACCAGTCCTTGTTCACTTTCGAATGGTGAGACTCTGAGAGTGGACACACTGGACAGCTCACATGGACGAGGCTGCCTCAGGGATTCAAGAACTCACCCACTTTGTTCGATGAAGCCGTACACCGAAATCTTGCTCTTTTCCGAGCCAATAACCCACAGGTGACTCTTCTGCAATATGTAGATGACCTGCTCCTAGCTGCAGAAACACCCAAGGACTGTGAAATTGGAACCCATAACCTCCTGGGCGAGTTAGGTAAGCTGGGCTATTGGGCCTCTGCTAAAAAGGCTCAGTTATGCCAGATAGAAGTCACCTACCTAGGATATGTCCTGAGAGATGGACAACGGTGGCTCACAGAAGCCAGAAATCAAGCTGTTATGCAGATCTCGGCCCCAACCACTGCTTGCCAGGTAAGATAGTTCCTGGGGACTGCCGGGTTTTGCAGACTCTGGATTCCGGATTTGCCTCACTGGCAGCTCCCTTGTATCCACTAACCAAAGAGAAAGGGGAATTCACCTGGACCAGGGAACATCAGCTAGCCTTTGAAACTCTCAAAAAGGCACTGTTGCAGGCTCCAGCATTGGCCCTGCCAGATTTAAACAAACCTTTCACCCTATACATTGATGAAAGAAATGGAGTGGCAAGGGGAGTCCTTACCCGGGTTTTGGGACCATGGAAGTGCCCGGTAGCCTACTTATCAAAGAAACTGGACCCTGTGGCCAGTGGATGGCCCTCCTGCCTGCGAGCGATAGCAGCCACGGCTATGCTATTAAGAGATGCTGACAAACTGACTATGGGCCAGAATGTTACCATAGTGGCCCCACACTCTCCTGAGAGCATCGTCAGGCAACCGCCGGACTGCTGGATGACCAATGCCTGAATGACGCTTTACCAGAGTCTATTGCTGACAGAGCGAGTAAGTTTCGCACCCCCAGCCATTCTCAACACTGCCTCCTTACTACCTGAGGCTGACGAGACCCCTGCACATAAGTGTGAAGAAATACTGGCAGAAGAGCCTGGAATCTGGCCAGAACTCACAGACCAACCTTGGCCAGGGGCGATGACTTGGTTCACGGACGGAAGCAGCTTTGTAGTAGAAGGTAAGCAGAGGGCTGGGGCAGCAGTAGTGGATGGAAATTCTGTCATATGGGCCAGCAGCCTACCGGATGGTACATCAGCTCAAAAGGGGGAACTAATTGCACTAATTCAAGCCTTAAGGTGGCAGAAGGAAGGACTCTTAATGTCTATCCCGACAGCCGGAATGCTTTTGCCACGGCTCATAGTCACAGAGCAATATACCGACACCATGGACTGCTGACGTCTGCCAGCAAAGATATCAAAAATAAAGAAGAAATTCTCAGCTTATTAGAAGCTGTTCATCTGCCCCCTTGGGTGGCAATTATCCATTGCCCAGGACACCAGAAGGGAACTGGGCCCGTTGAAAAGGGAAATCAAATGGCAGACCAAGAAGCTAAAAAAGCAGCCCAAGGGCCAATGACTGGTTATGAGAACCCAACAGCCCGCTGCTGAGGAAATAAATAAAAGAACCCTCACAGAAGAAGAGGGGCGAGATTACTTAGCTAACATAGATCATCTGACTCATTTAGGAACTAAAAAAATACTAAAATTGGTTAGTAAGTCCCACTATTACATTCCTGGATTAAAGAGAATTGTGGAGGAGATAATAAAAAACTTCCTTGCTTGTGCACTTACCAATGCTGAGTCTAGCAAGCTCCAGGAAAGAAAACAACTGCGAGTAGACAGGCCTGGAGCCTACTGGGAAACTGACTTCACTGAGGTGAAACCAACTATGTATGGAAATAAATATCTCAAATTGGAAGGAATCCCCACTTGGTCCATGCATCCCACGTCAAGAGAGCACCCCCTGGAGTCAGCCATGTTGAGTGGACTTTGGAGAAGACTACTAACCCTTTTAAGTTGTACCTGCTTTGTAGGAGTGATCCCAATGGACTTCAACCCCCACAGTCCTGTTCAACAAACATGGGAGGTACTCAATGAGGGGGGTAGGGCTGTATGGACAATAGCCAAGGTACACCCTCTGTGGACTTGGTGGCCTGATCTTTTCCCTGACATCTTTAAGTTGGCTATAGGAGCCCCTACTGGATGGGACTTGGTGGGGTACTCTGACATTCAGAGGGCACCTTTAACACCCTGTCCGTACGTAGAAAAACATTTGAGAGACCCATGGGGTGGTTGCTCTAACCAAAGGGATAGAAGTATGCTTCAAACCCATCCCTTCTTTGTCTGTCCCGGGTCCCACCAAAGTCAATCCCTTAATCCAACATGTGGAGGTAAGGCTGACTTCTTTTGCAAGAGCTGGGGTTGCGAGACTTCAGGTACAGCCCACTGGAAGCTCTCCTCAAGCTGGGACTATATTAGAGTAACAGCCAACTATTCCCTAGCGTCTTATATACCTGGAGGATTTGACCTAGATGAGTGTACTGACTGGTGCCATCCGCGCCATGTCACCTTTACTGAACCAGGGAAAAGAGCTCTGGGATGGACAAAAGGGTATACCTGGGGTCTTAGGATTTACAAGGAAAGATATGATGAGGGATTATTGTTCACTATCAGATTAAAAATAGAGACCCCCTACAATCCTTTAGGCCCCCCAACCAAGTCCACACCCTTCACCCATACTATTACTCAGCGTACTCCATTGATTGCAGACCCCCTTAGTATGGCTGCTATCACCTAACCTCCCAATCCTCAGGTACCTCTAACTATTACCACGGAGATTCCTTCAACAAGACAGAGGATGTTTAACCTAGTGAGAGGAGCTGTTTATGCCCTTAATAGAACTGATCCAAGGGCTACTGAGGACTGCTGGCTATCCCTGTCCTCGGGTCCGCCTTATTATGAAGAAATTGCCTTCAATGGAGATTTCAACAGAATCAGCAGCCATACTTCCTGCTCTTGGGGAACAGGACAAAAACTGACCCTGACTGATGTATCTGTGAGGAGTCCAGGTCTCTGTATAGGCACCCCACCTTCCACTCACAAACACCTATGCAGACAAATTCAGTCCATGTCCAGAACGGAAGCTAATTACTATCTTGTATCTTCCCCGGTTGGATGGTGGGTTTGCAATATAGGACTTACTCCCTGTGTATCAACTAAGGTTTTTAATTCAACTCATGATTTTTGTGTCATGATCTAGCTGTTACCCCATATATATTATCACCCTGCATCCAGTTTAGAAGAAAGCTATGCTGGCCCGTGGTCGAAAAGAGAACCAATTACTTTAACCCTGGCTGCATTCATGGGAATAGGTATGGCAGTAGGAGTGGGGACAGAAGTGTCAGCTTTGATAGAAGGAAGACAGGGAATTCAGTCTTTGAGGGATGCTGTCAATGAAGACCTAATGGCAATAGAGAAGTCCATTGATGCTTTAGAAAAATCTTTGACCTCCCTGTCTGAGGTAGTTTTGTAGAACAGGAGAGGCCTTGATTTGTTGTTCCTAAAAGAAGGAGGACTGTGTGCCGCCCTTAAAGAAGAGTGTTGCTTCTATGCAGATCATACAGGAAGAGTTAGAGACTCTATGCAGAAACTGAAAGATTAGAGTGAAGGAAACGGGAATGGAATGCTCAAAGTGGGTGGTTTGAGATGTGGTTTGAATTATGACCATCTTGGATAACTTCTTTGATTTCCGCTGTAGCTGGACCAATCCTTATGATATGCTTACCTTTAGTTTTCGGCCCCTGTATAATAAATAGAGGAATGGCTTTCATCCAGAGTAGAATTGATACAGTAAAACTCATGGTTCTTCAGAGACAATATCAACATATAGTTCAGGTAAATGAAGAGTTAGGGGACACCAATCTCTAAAATTCTATGATTAGAATTAGTCTAAACAGAAGAAGAGGGGAATGAAAGGAAATAAAACTTGAGACCTGTGATTCATGTAATGTATGTCAAATAGCCCAAAGAGTTGTTTGTGAGCTTTGAAACCTGGGGCTGAGAACATAGCAGAACAGACCAGGACATGCCCTGGCAGGCCCATTGCCTCCCTATCTCCCACCCCTCTGACCTCAGGCTGCTGATGTTTAAATGGACCAATCATGTGAAACCGCGCCAATTCCTCCCCCAGCCCCACTCTTTTTCTATAAAAACCCCTAGCTTCCAAGCCTCGTGGTCTAATTCACTGTCTCCTGTGTGAGATGCGTTTCGATCCGGAGCTCCGCCATTAAAATACCTCGTGTTGTTACATCAAGTCTTTGTGTTCTATTTGTGATTCTTGGGTGCACGCTGAATCGGGAGTTGAGTGGGGGTTTCCCCACTAGGTTTTTTCACATCCTCATGACCTAAGGTCCTTTTTGCAGCCTCAAGCAAATTACTAACACATTCACTAAAGTCTTCTTGGGTTCCTTGAATGATTTTAGTTAAAGGGGAAATGGAACCTTTCATAGGAATAGCATGCCAAGTTCCCAATGCTGTGTTAGCAGTTTGAGCCAAGAGACCCACTGGGCAATTTCTGCCTGGCCTTAGCCAAATATTTTTCTTGACCAGAAAGCTTTTCCAAGGTCCAGCCAGTCCAGGCACTAGAGGGTTTTTCTGATTAGCTACTGCAATGGTCTGGCACCTATTGAGGAAATCAACCCTCCATGAGAAAAACTATCCTCGAGTTAACACAGTTTAAATATCTTTGATCCAATCACTACTTTCGCTTCTAGGAGCGAAAGCATATAAGGGGCAGATGGACCATAAGTTCTAACCGCAGAGTTACGCTCTTTTAAGTCTTTAAAACTTAGCCTACAAAGCTCTGTCTGTTGAATAGGGACAGTTAATTCTTCTTGATTTCTACTTCATTATCACTCTCATAATCTTCTCCACCCTCGCTGTTAGTGTCTACAGAGAAATCGGCATGGGGCAATTCTAAAGGCCCTATTTCTGCAGAAGGAGATTTGGCACTGGTGGCTGGGGCTGCTCCTCCCCCATAGAAGTGGGCAGGTCACAGCTAGCAGTTCTCTTGGAGTGAGTGATTACAAGGAAAGCCAATGTTTTGTTTTTTATGGCTCACTGAGCTTTCTTTTTTATGCCTCCTGAGACTGCGGCTGGAGGAGGAACCAGGATAGTCTGTTGTAAGCAATTTTAGAGTGAAGCTAGCTCTTTAGAAAGGCGAGCATACTGCTGCTGTAGCTTTAGTCCTTCTTGTAATCCTGCTACCTGAGACACCAGCTTATCCTTAGCAGCAATGAGAATAGAAACCTGTAAACCTGACACCATGGTGCAGAAGCACCTATAGGCAGCAGATAGGGAGGGGCACTGCAGGGAGGGTCTGAAGCAAGACAGCAGCTCAAGTTTACTGGGCGAACTACCTCTTTCTCTAAAGTGTCTGAGTCCTCTGAAATTAAAGGGCTTTAAGCCAAATATTTCTTAAAGACTGGATTTATCACTGGTGGATTGCCCAGGTCAGGCTGCTCAGACAAAGTGGTTACCTGGACATGTGTATAAAGAGCAGCCTGTGGGACTTCAGACCTGTCTGCAGCTTTTGGAGGCTTTGTAGTAGGGAGGGAGCCCTCTAAAGCTTCCTGAGACAAGGGATAGAGGCAATATTCTGCAACTGACAAAAGGTGCTGTTTCTCTGGATCATCAGCTGCATTTTATGCCAAATCACGGAATAAACACCAATAAGTAAATTCTCAGGGACAGCATCACATCAGGGCCCTGCTTTGCCAAAATTTCATTTAGTCCTCTACCTACTCTTCTCCATTTCTTACAATGTATCTCTGCTCCAACTATAATAAACATGGACATGCCTGGTCTATGAAAACAAACAAAAAAGTTTATCAAATCTTACTTTTTAACTCTAACTCCTCTTTCCTAGAGAGCTGTCTTTAAGCAAATTATAAAGGCTGCTTTCTTTGATAGTTTGTTTCCCAGTTCCTGGAGTGGAGATGAATCAACTATTCAAGGACTTTTCTCTCTTCTATGAGCAGTGGAAGGGGTCCTTCACTACTTCTAAATTCTTGGGGTCAGGACAAACTTCTCTGGAACCTGCACTGGAAGGAAATAAGATCCAAAACTCGCCCTCACATTGGGTGCCCCTTATCCAGTCCCATAGGGTTCAGTTATACATGGGTGCGAGTGGTACTGCAAACCTGGGAGGAAATGGAATTGGAAGGGGAAGAAAAGCTAGAAACCAAGCAGAGGGTCCTATTAAGTCTCCATTTATTAGGCTGATGTGTCTGGTTTTAAAGCATACATCCCGGGGAATAGAAAGGGGTCGAGGGGGAATTTAACAAAGAACAAAGAAATACCGTATAAGAAGCCAAAAAACCCTAAATTATTTTTTTAAACTTTCAAAAATCTAAAAAAACCCTAAAACTCTAAGAGAAAAAAACCTGAAACTCTAAAAAATCCGTAAAACCCTAAAAATAACCCTAAAGTCTTTTTTTAAAAATTCAAAAACATTAAAAAACCCTAATTTTTTTTAAAGTCCTGAAAAAATTCCTAAAAAACCAACCAAACAAACAAACAAAAAACAAAACAAAAACCAAAACAAAAACTTGCAGGAGATTTTAAAACACTAAAAAAAAAAAAAAAAAAAAAACAAACAAACAAACAAACAAAAAAAAAAACCCTAAATTTCTAAAATAAAATAAAATAAAATAAAATAAAAACTTAGGACCCAAAAACCCAAAAACAATACTCAAAAACAAAACACTATAACCTTCAAATAAACATATATTTATGTTATATATATACATATATAAACATTACAATGAACCTAAAACCCTAAAATAAACAAGTAAACCCTTATCCCTAAAAAAAAAAAACAACCTACATTCCTAAAAAAAAATAATAATAATAAAATAAATAAATAAATAAATAAATAAAATAAAATAAAATCTTCGGAACCAGAAACGCAAAACCAATACTCAAAAACAATAATCTATAACCTTTAAATAAACATATATATATATATATATATATAACATTACAATGTACATTAAACCCTAAAATAAACCAGGAAACCCTAATCCCTAAAGTGAAACAAACGACAAAAACAAGAGAAACACAAAATAAAAACACACAATTACAACCCTGAAAAACCCTAAATTTCTAAAAAAAAGTTCTAGAACCCTAAAAAAATTCCTTAAAAAATTTTTCAAAAAACCCAGAATTTTCCCCCCCAAATCTTGAAATCTTAAAAAAAGAAACCTAAATACCTATAATGCTAAAAAACACTAATTCTAAAAAAAAATTCTTTAATTCAGAAAAACCTAACCCCCCCCAAAAATCCCTAAAATTCAAAAAAAAAAACCCTAACACACACACAGACACCCAAAAATCTTAAATAACAATATAAAACCTAACACCCTAAAGCTGTAAAATAAACCGTGAAACACAATAAAACAAACAAACAAACAAACAAACAAACAAAGCAACTTTAAACATCTAAAAAAAAAACCAAAAAAAAAATCTCTAGAAATCAAAAAACAACCTTCAAAAATACATAAGACCCCCAAAACCCCAAAATAAACCTAAAGATTTTTATGAAAATCCTAAAAAAAATTCCTAAATCCTTATAAAACTAAAAAATTAAAAATTAAACTCATTTTTAAAATACACATAAAAATCCCTAAAAAAAAAAAAAACTAAAAAATTAAACCGTGAAAAAAATTATAAAAGCCTAAAAAGAAGCCCTAAAAATAACTATTAAAAAAAAAAGACCATAACCTCCCCAAACCCTAAAATTATTTAAAAATGAAAAAAAAAACCCTGACACCCTAAAAAAAAATTAAAGAATTAAACAACAACAACAAAAAAAACCATTTAAATCTTTTTTAAAAAACCTGAAAAATCCCTAAAAACCATAAAATTAAAAAAAAAACAAAGACAAAAACAAAAACAAAAAGGAAGCTTTAAAAAAAATCACCAAAAATCCAAAATTCTTTTTTAAAACTCAAGAATGATAAAAAGACCCCCCCAAAAAACCCTAAAATCCTAAAAAAAAACCTCCTAAAATATATTAAAAGCACTTAAAATACATCAAAACCCTGAATCTCCCCAAATCTCTGAAACACACTTTTAAAAACGTATAAAACCCTAATAACCTAAATATAAAAACTGAAATCCTAAAAAGAATCCTAAATTCAAAAAAAAAAATCTATAATACCAAAATAAACCCAAGAACCCTACAAAGACACTAAAACAAAAACCAAAAATCCCTCAAATGACTTAAAGCTGTAAAAAAAAAAAAAGAAAAAACAACAAACAAACAAAAATACAACAACAAAAAAAAACATATAAAACATAAAAACAAAACAAAACAAGAACTCTTAAGAAATCCTAAAACATTGTAAAAACCTAAAAAAGACCTAAAATTCTACAAAACCTCAAGAACCCTAAAAAAAAAAAAATGTAAAACTATAAGAAAAAACCCTAAGGCTCCAAAAAAAATCCCAAAAATTTAAAAACACAATAAAATTCTTTAAAAAAACATATACAAACAAGAAAACACCATGAAATTTCTTTTAAAAAAAAAAACTTCAAAAAAATCTTAAATCACTAAGAAAATTCCTATAATTCTGAAAAACTGAAGAACACTAAAAAGACACAAAAAACACTAAAACCATAAAATACCTAAAATCCTTTAAAAAGAAAAAGCTAAAAACCCATCAAAACACTGAAATCAAAAAAAAAAAAAAAAAAAAAAAAACCCTTTAACGATGTAAAACATACCAACAAAACTTTAAAGCCCTAAATAAAAACCTGAAACCCTAAAGAGAATGCTAAAGTTCTAAAAAAAAAAAAAAAAAAAAAAAAAAAAAAAAAAAAAAAAAAAAAAAAAAATCCCTTTAAATTCTAAAAATAAAATAAATTACAAGAATTCTAAGATGAGAGCATGCCCTGCTTATAGTCTATGGTAAGGCAGCTGTTTAACTTTCACAATTTTGGGTGATGTATTCCGGGAGTATCAGATTGAGTAAAGGGGATTATTCCTCCAGATGATCCTGAATCACATGCTTTTGAAGAGTCAGGACTAGTGGTACTCAATTTTCCCAATATTGTGGCCCTTTAAAACACAGCTCCCAAATCGTAATGTTATCTCATTGCAAATTCAAACTATAATTTTGTTATAGTCATTGATTGTAATGTATATATCTTATAAACAAGATATATGATATGGGACACTTGTATCAGGGTTGTTTGAGCACTGAGAGGAGTCTCAACCCATGGTTTGAAAACCATTAGTCTAGACACGATGGGGGTACCATTACCAATGTATATTGTTTATCTAGTGTTGCTGGGCAGATGTCTCCTTCCCTTGAACGCAGAGGGTTTTTCAAGAACAGGCTTCTTCTGAGTCCCCAAACTTCTTTCCACACCTGTACAGCTTGTTGATGATCACTGATGTATCAAATGGCCTTACTTAGTAAATTAAGGTAATCCAGTTATCTCTTAAAATCTAGAAAAATGGTGATTCTAAAAATAGTTCTACTAGCTAAAAGCAGTGGCTGGCACTCTTCCTAGAGATCCCTTATGTAGTGTCCCTTTATATCTCCAAGGCCAACAGCAGATGGCTGAGTCCCTCCTGGGCTGTACCTCTCTCATCTATTCTCACCCACAATGCAGCTTTCTTTCATGAAGAGAACGCATGATAACACTGAACTCATCTTGTCTTTAGTCAGCACAAATAGCCTAATTATTTTCCCCTATGGTTCAGTTGATCATGATTCTGAGACATAATCATACAAGTTGTATTGACCAAAAGAATGACACTAATTTCTAGTATATAATAAAGCCTATTTTGCAAGACTTCTTTTCAGGAGTCAGGAAATTCAAGAAGAAGACACTATCAGTAGATAAAGAAATTCTAGTGAGATGTTGAAATCACAGAAGGGATCCAATGGGCTAGAAAGACAAAAGAGGGAACCAAACTCCCTGTCATAATTAAACCTTTTCTATGACAGCATTATTCATTGATTTTTATTTGTAGGTCCTATCCCTCCTGACCCAGTCCAATTTTTCCTAATATATTAAAACCTGAGTATTAGTCTACAGAAAATTACATTTGGAGAAACACATTCAAACAACATATGAAGGTGAATAAGGATAATCTATAGTCATGTGGGGGCATTTTTCTTTCTACCTCATGTACACTTAAAATCTCTAGCTACTTCCTTCCCTATGAAAGCATGGCAGCCCAGTGAGTGACATGTGTTTAGGGTGAATAATGATATACAAAGATGTAAACACCTTGCCATATCCTGTCAACCATATCTAGCCCAAAATGCAACATCCACATGAGAGTAGAAACATAAAAATAAATTTTATAGTATCTTGAAGCTAAAATTCCCAATTTAATCAAACCATCATTTAGAATCTTCTACTTAATACCAATGTGCTTTAAGTGTACAAGTCACTGGACTTTGTTGTGACTCTTTTCACAGGTTTATACTGTCCTTTAACCATCTTCATCCTCCCCACTATTCTCCATTTCTACCTGCTCAGCCCCCCTGCTGCTGCCAATACACTTTCAAAATATCTCCTTTTATTTAATGTGCCTTATTAAAATTATAATTTGACAATTGTCATTTTGAGTTTGGCTTGTCTCACCTAACATAATTCCTATTCCCATCTATTCTTTCTGAAAACAAAACCCTTCACTAGTAAACTTAGATGAGAAATACCTGTCTCTGTCTCTGTCTCTGTCTCTCTGTCTCTCTGTCTCTGTCTCTGTCTCTGTCTATCTCTGTCTCTCTGTCTCTCTGTCTCTCTGTCTCTGTCTCTTTCTCTGTCTCTCTCTGTCTCTCTCTCTCTCTCTCTCTCTCTCTCTCTCTCTCTCTCTCTCTCTGTCTCTCACACACACACACACTCACTCTCTCTCTCATTTTAAGAAATTCATCGTGTGGTTGACATCTATATTTCCTCCATAGCTTGTCTATTTCACACAGTATAACAATCAACATTGATAATATGGATGTTTAGTGGTCCTTCTTAGATTATTATTGGAACAAAAATCAAACTGGGAAGATAGTACCTCAGATGAAGACTGCCTCCCATCACACTGACATGTGGCCACATCTGTAAGGAATGATCTTTTGTTGATGGCTGAGCTGGAAGAGTCTAACTAATTAGTAGGTGTCATCCACTATGAAGAGGATGTACAGTGTGGTGGGGACAGTGGAGGAGACTGAAAAAGATTTTTTGAAGAACTGAAGATCTATATGGCATGAACAATTAAAGTGCCCTCTAATTTGTAAGTAAATTCCATACTTACCTGTGTCCAGTATTCTGTCAACCCATATTTCAAAAATAAAATTACATTATCTATTTCATCCTGTTTTACTGCATTCAATCTATGAAATTCCTTGTAACCAGAAATGGTGGTAAATTTTAAAGAACTTTAACATGTTACTGTTAGATATCATGTTGTTTTAAGTTTATCTCAAATTTGTAAGCAGGCCCAAGGACTATGATTTCCTTGCACTTTTCAAAGAATCCATAATTCATGGTTGCCATTGGCTTCAATACAAGGTATTCAATCCTGTCAAATTCCAGCTTTCTTTGAATAAAAAATTGTCTTCCTCTAACTGTGGGTTTTGATAAAATGAATAGTGTGCTATCCAATGTGTTGCCTCAAGAGTCTGGCAACATTTCTGATTCCAAGAACAGCTTAAAGATAACCAAGGGGAAGATTGTTACAGGGAAAATAACCACCAAGAATGCTGGTGTGTCAGACACTGAAGACTTTCACGAAGGAAAATAGAAACAACCTCCCCCCAAAAACCCGAATAAACATACAAACAAACAAACAAACAAATACACAATAAAAATGATACAAGAGTGAATCTACTTGGGCAGAATGTGAATCAGGTAATCAGGCCATTTTTGTAGGGATTTATTTTGGATTTCTAGGAGGCCATATAAAAATGTAAATTCTAGATGCTCAAAGTTTCTGAGTGTAACTCCAGACAAAACCAGCCTGATAGAGGTTCTATGATGTAAGCTGAGATAGGGTGATGTCACAGAGCACTGGTCAGAGTTTGCACATCTATTCCACTTGGAGACACTAGAATTTCTTGAAGCTGGGTTCAGTATCTTCACAGTGGTGTGTGAATGCCAGGTCAGCTCCTGACCCATAAAGTTGTTCCAGAGGCTTTTGGTGCCTGGCCTGGTTCAGAAGACAGAATCTTGAAAACTAGGACATTTGTTTGGGGTATGTATATTTATGGAGTATCTTGGACTCTCATGGCTCCTTAAGGCTATATGTTTTCCCTCTTACAGTGAGTAACTGTACATTCTAATTTCTCCCATGTTTGGGATCTAGGAGGGTGGATGGTTTAGGTTATTTGATCTCCTGAGTTTATTAACCTTGCTAACAATATCTCCTTCAGAATTCCACTAATATGCCAAAACTCCCCTTTGTCCATGTGCATTTTAGAAGATATTACTTCTAAATGGCTGATATGGCATGGACTTGTTGAGATCTTATTGAAGTCGGAGATGCAATGGCTTCAATAATATGCCTCGGACTGGATCTGGAGACACAATACAGAAGGCCAGTTGTGTGCTCTGTCCCTAGGTAGATATTTGTGAAAGTAGCCACCTAGCTCAGAACATGCAAATACAAGAGAGGTATGGTGACAACTCTGGCTCATTTTTTAATTCTATCCTGCTTGATCCTTGAGGGCAACAGACATACCAACTTCCACACTGACCTACCCATTTAAGGAAAGTTTCCTCAGCAGAGGAAAATTAGCTCAGGGCTGAAGAAAATTTTATCTGAGTATGTTATTCTGAGCTCTAGAGAATTACTTGTTAATTTCCCTATGTTCATTTCCTGGAATCCCTTGTTCGTTGGTTTATTTGTTTGTTTAATTTTATTTTGAGTTTCTCTGTGTGTAGCTATGGCTGTCAGACCAGGCTAGCCTTGATGTCACAAAGGTCAGCCTCCCACTGCCCCTTGAAATCTGGGATTAAAGACTTAGGTCACAACCATTTCCTATTAAATTCTCTTTTTATTCGTTTGTTTTCTTTGTTCATTTTTTGTTATTTTGTTCTTTGTTTTGTTTGTTTGTTTTGTTTTGTTTTGTTGTTTTTGTTCTTTTTGAAACAGGAATACTTTGTATATCTCTGGCTGCCCTGGATCTAACTTTGTAGACCAGGTTGGCCTCTAACTCAGAAAAATGCCAGACCCTGCCTCCTGAGTGCTGGGAATAAATGCATGCACCATAATGGCTGGCTGATGAACTTCTTATTTTGATAAAATTGATTTAGAAGCACACACCTGATTAGCATAGCCTTCTTCACCTACCCAGAAGTTCTCTTAAAGAAGAGCATTGGTCCAGCATTCTCTCGCACCCCACACCCATTGCCCTTTAAGATCTCATATTTATGACAGAGGCAACAGCATTGTTTCTGGTTTAAACAGGCAAGATCTTCAAACCCAGATAATGGCCAAGTATGATGATTGAACAAAGAATGATAGTCACAAGACAGTGGACCAGGGTTGCTGTGGCCTACTACACCAGTTCTACAACCATTTAGAAGACAATACCTCTGAAGAGGCTGAGCATGTCATCCCTCAAAAAGAAGAGGAGGAGGATGCCTTCATCCCAGGCCCTGAGAATTATTGTCGGCTGCAGAATTTCTCACAGTTGGAAGGAAGGTAATGAACCTGTCAGCCATTGGAAGGCCATAGTTCTAGATCAACTGCCAACAAACCCTTCTCTTTATTTGCTGAAGTATGACGGTATTGACAGCGTCTATGGACAGGAGCTCCTCAGTGATGAGAGGATTTTAAATCTTAAGGTCTTGCCTCACAATGTAGTATTTCCTCAGATAAGGGATGCCCACCTAGCCAGAAGCCTGGTTGGCAGAGCGGTACAACACAAATTTGAGGGAAAGCATGGCTCTGAGGAAAACTGGAATGGGATGGTGCTAGCCCAGGTGCCAGTCATGAAGGACTGGTTTTACATTAGCTACAAGAAGGATCCGGTCCTCTACATTTATCAGCTCCTGGATGACTACGATGAAGGTAACCTTGACATCATTCCAGAGACTCCTCATGCTGAGGTGACATCACATCATAACAGTGACTTCTTAATAGGAAACTGGGTGCAATACACCAGAGAGGATGGTTCCAAAAATCTTGGAAAGATTGTTTACCAAATTCTTGCCAATCCTTCTGTGTACTTTATCAAGTTTCATGGTGATCTCCAGATCTATGTCTATAATCTGGTGTCAAAGACTCCTTAAGGTGAAAAAATCACAAAAGTACAGGCCCATAAACTTGTAGAATAGGAAAAAAAAATGTTTGTTTTCCTGTGTTGTCTACTTAAGTGTCTTTGACAAACCCAGTATGATTGCCAATAAAATTTGTTTTGCTCTAAAATTTAAAACGTGTGATATGACATGCTGTGAGTGAAGACTTTGGTGGAAGAGATGGGCTATGGTGGAAGAACAGTACATATATCTGATATCACACATGGTAAAATTAATAGGACTTAGTATCTCTGCTCTGTATGGAGGACTGGAATTGGAGAAGGGATGTGGTGGAGCAGGAATCACAGCAAAAGAAGGGTGTTTATTAAGTAGGGGAGAAGGATATAACATCAGTAGAATCTCTGGTATGATGTCTGAGGAAGAACAAAGTTGGTGAAAGAGTGACACATAAAAGGAATTTGGCCTTGGAACATAAGGAGTAACCCATAAAAATGATCCAAACAGATTCAGCAATTAGAGAGTATCAGGTTTAATTTGAATAATGAAGTCTAGGTAAACTTGTCTCTCTTTTTAATATTTTTATCTTTTCTTATATGTGTGAGGGTAGGACATGTGCTTGTGAGTGCAGGTGACCACAGAGATATGAGTTGTTGGGTCCCCTGGAGCTGCCATTAATGGTGATTTTGAGCCTTGGATATGAATTCAAGAAACCAAACCTAGTCTTCTGGATTTAGAGTCATCTCTCTAATCCCATAAAGATATCTATTTTAAGAAATACATTATTTACATGCAGAAATGAAACCACGATGAAGGTAAGAAAGATCAAATTGATAGTGACCTTTAAAAAGAACAATGGACACACAAAGGAGGAGAGGACCCTGAGGAATATATAAATTCAAAGAAGGAATTCTCACAAAATGAAGCAGGAGACTCACGAAGAATAGAAAGTTCATTTACATAGTCAAACTTGTGCCATATCCACATTGGCTTCTTTTGTTTCTTAACAAATAGCCAGCCAGTCATTACAGAAGGATGTGGTGTGTGTGTGTGTGTGTTTCTTAGAGTACATATTACCAGAATAAATAGTGAATCCAAATCTAAGAGTATATATATATGAGTCTCCCTAAAACATCATAAACACCATGATTTTTTTATGATCAGTTCAAATAAGTAATTCAGAAAATAAAATGAGTATGCTGTTAGGTAATTTCAGGTGTTGAATAGATCCTGTGTTCCTTCCCTGAGCCCTCTTTGCCTCTGATGAATCCTGTGATCTTTTGGATATCTGTGGTGAATGACCCAGATGACCATCAAAATCTCCCACACTGGTCTCTTCCACCTGGCTCTCCACCAAACTTATGACTATCTACATATCTGTGTGCTACTTCAACCTATCTATGCCCTTGAAATTCCAGTCTTTTACTTGTCTGTGACCTCCTTCTCAGAAAACATAGAAGGTGTATCGAATGCATTTGTGCTGACATCTTTCCTCTGCTGTTTGTCATGGGTTTCAAATGCTTTGAGGTTGCCCACTTGGTAGGTCACTTCTCCTGAGTAGCCCCTGAGCTTCATGGGCATCTGCCTTGTCCAAATCTGCACTCTAAGAGTGTCTCTTTGAGGGAGGCTTATCATGTACTCATTCATTGCTGTTTTTCTCTCTTGAATAAGTTTGTATGCTGCATGACTTGAAAATACTCTCTATTGTTGATTAATTTTGATATCTGGGAGAGTTTCTGTACTAGCTGGTTGTCTTAGTTAGGGTTTCATTCATTTGAAAAGCCACCATGACCAAGGCCTCTCATAAGAGACAACATTTCATGAGGGCTTTTCAACATTTCATTACATGTTCAGAGGTTCAATCCACCATCATCAAGGCAGGAAACTGGGTTGTGTCTTGTCAGGCATGGTGGTGGAATGTAATCTGAGAGTTATGCATCTTGATCCAATTGCAGCCAGGAGAAAAGATTTGTTTTGCATGCAGGGAGGAGGAGAGTCTCTTCCACACTGGACAGAGCTTTAAAGACCCAGAATGATATGCTTCCTCCAACAAGGACACACCTACTCCATCAAGTCCACACCTCCTCATAGGCCAACTACATTCAGACTGCCACACTGGTTTCATAGCAACTTGACAAGATCTAAATTCTTTAAAGAGGAGGAGCCTCAGTTGAGAAAATGCCTCCATATGATCTAACTCCCAAGTATTTACTTAATTGGTGGGAGACTGCCCAGTCCATTGTGCATGGTGAAATCCTTATACTGGTAGTCCTGTGCTCTTTATGAAAGCAAGATATGAGGAGCAAGTCAATAAGCCTCACCACTCCATAGCCTATGCATGAGCTCCTGGCTCCATGATTCTGTGTTATTTCAGGTTCTGTCCTAACTTCTTTGGTGATAAACAGCAATGTGGAAGTATAAACTATATAAAACATTTCTATGTAGTTTCCTCTATGAAACTGGTGTATCCTTACAACAATAGAAACAGTAAGTGGGACAGATTCTTACAGAAGCAAAATGTCCAATATTATCACTGTCACTTATCCTATAACCACACACAATAATGTATAGACGTTTCATTTTAATTTAAAGGTAAGATGTCATGTACCTATATGACAGGTAATTGTTCTAGTTTGCTTCTTTCTCACCATAAAGAATACTACAATCAATAATAACTTGGGGATAAAAGGGTTAGTTGCTTACAGGTTACAGACTATCTCCTAGGAAGCCAAAAATAGGAACTTGAAGTGATAACAGGAAACACTGTTTATTGGCTTGACCATGTCTTAGTCACTGTTCTATTGCAGTGAAGTGACACCATGGTTAAGACTATTATTAGAAAATAAAGCATTTATTTGGACGATGGGATACAGCGTCAGAACTTTGGTCAATCATCATGGCAGGGAGCACAGAACTGAAGCAATAGAGAACTATTGATTCTTAGGCAGCCTGAGAGAAAGAGAGAGAGAGAGAGAGAGAGAGAGAGAGAGAGAGAGAGAGAGAGAGAGAGAGAGAGACAGAGACAGAGACAGAGACAGAGACAGAGACAGAGACAGAGACAGAGACAGAGACAGAGACAGAGACAGAGACAGAGACAGAGACAGAGACAGACAGAGACAGACAGAGACAGAGACAGAGACAGAGACAGAGACAGAGACAGAGACAGAGACAGAGACAGAGACAGAGACAGAGACAGACAGACAGAGACCGAGAGAGGCAGAGAGTGGCAGAGAGAGACAGAGAGACAGAGTGATTGAGAGGCAGAGAGATTGAGAGACAGAGAAAGAGACAGAGAGAAAGACAGAGATAGACAGAGAGACAGAGAGAGACACAGAGAGACACAGAGACACAGAGAGACAGAGACTTAGACAGAGAGACAGAGACAGATACAGAGACAGGGACAGAGAGATTCTGCCATTATATGGGTTCTTTAAATACAAAAGACCTCTGATTTTCCAAAAGAGCCATTTTCACAATCTTAATCTGCTAATCTAAGAAGAAACAAACGGAAGCAAAATAATTCCACCAGAGAGAAACTAAATCTGATAAACAGCTTTTATCATAAATGGGTGTTGGATTTTGTCAAATGCTTTCTCAGCATCTAACGAGATGATCATGTGGTTTAGGTATGTTTTTTAAAAAGCATTAAACAACCTAAAATAATAATAAAAAATCTGTAGAACCCTAAAAAGACCCGAAAAAACTTTAAGTCTAAAAAACCAGAAATGTTGATGTGAATAATTCCAGTACTTTGGGAGGTAGAGATAAACCCCTAAAAATTGCCCTAAAATTCAACAAAACCTCAAGAACCCTAAAAAGACCCCAAAAATTATAAAACCATTTTGTGAAACAATGTGCTATAGTATTTGAAGACTCATAAAGTGATGATCAATGTCATAAAATGTACCCCTTTGACCCAATGGGCTCTCATAAAAATAAAATAAAAATACAAAAATAAAAATCCCTTCTGTTCAGGAACTCATGGGATATTTTTTATTTAAATATGACAAGCAGGTGCAGGGGGAGTCCCAGGGCCCTGAAGTCAATGATGAAGCCTCTGATGGAGGCCAGAGAGGCGAAGTCCAGGGGCAAGAAGTCAGCTGCAGGGGTCGGGGCCAGGGGGTCAAGGCTTTTCAGTCACTCAGGCCCAGGGCAGGAAATGCATGTCATGGGAGGGGCCTGTGACGTCAGCCTCCTTCAGGCTTTCTCCAATTCAACCAATGATGCTGTCCACTAGTTCTTATATCCTGACTATTCTATTATTTTGTTGAATTTATACATCTGATCTAAGAGCTTTCTAGAAGGTCTCTAGGGGTTTTTCGTGTCAGGTTATGCTATTTATTACTAAAATTATTTGACTTAAAATTTCTCTATTTGAATCACTTTTATTATTTTTTTTCCTTGCTCTCTAGGCAAGATTTATAATAAATTCCTTTTAAAAAAAAAACTACAATTCTATTCAACATAGGTGTTTCTCAGCCATTCGGTGTTCCTCAGGTGAGAATTTTTGTTTAGCTCTGAGCCCCATTTTTTAATGGGGTCCTTTGATTTTCTGGAGTCCACCCTCTTGAGTTCTTTATATATATTGGATAATAGTCCCCTATCTGATTTAAGATAGGTAAAGATCCTTTCCCAATCTGTTGGTGACCTTTATGTCTTATTGACAGTGTCTTTTGCCTTGCAGAAGCTTTTCAGTTTCATGAGGTCCCATTTGTCAATACTCGATCTTACAGCACATGCCATTGCTGTTCTATTAACTTTATTAAATACTATTGGAAAGAGTACATGACCTTGTTTCTTGATTTTAGTTGTTTGAGTTTTTAGAGACTGGGTTTCTCTGGCTGATCAAGAACTCCCTCTGTAGACCAAGCTGGTCTTGAACTCAAAAATCCTTCTAACTGTTTCTCCCAGTTGCAGGGATTTAAGTCATGGGCCACCACTGCTACAAACACACACACACACACACACACACACACACACACACACACACACACTCACACACACACACACACGCACTCACACTATATATATATATATATATATATATATATATATATATATATATATATATATATATATATATATATATATAAAATCAGTTCATAGATGTACTGTGCAAACAGGTAAAACTGTGTTCTAGGAATTTCAGATTTGTCAGGAATAGTCTAATTCTAAAAGGAACAATAAATGACATGTATAGTATAATCTTACTGTTCTTAACAGCAGTTCTGGAAGATGAGTAGCATTACTTGTATGTGAGTCCAAACATACTAATAATCATATTACATTCAACAACACTTTGACAAAGGAGACTCCAGAACTTCTGCTAAAATGGGACTTGCATAATTGTAAAGTGCCCTGTTCAGATATGGTAGATCCTATGCACATCTGCACAGATGGGGAAGGTCTTAATGTGTCTTGTGTACCTGTGCAAGACTTGACTGTGGCTTCAGAATGAGGGCAAGGGCCTAGAGATACCTCTGTAGATGTGGCCTCTCCTAGAGCATCATGGACATATTTGAGAGATCTAAGAGACTCTTGGGCAGGTAGGGAGATTTCTAGCCCTACTTGTGTACTCATGGAATTTCCAAGAAAACTATCTTCAGCTGGAGAAGGGGATAACAACTTCTGTCTAGAAGTATCAGGTATCTTAGCCAACTTGATGGTCAAAACAGGTTCCACGGGGCCTTTTGAAGATGAAGTAGAACCCAGAGCTTTCTGGGCATTTGGAAGATATTCTGGAGACATGTGTTGGCATGGAGAAGGACCAACGGCCCTTTGTCCATGTGAATAAGAGTCTGTAGCATCTTGTGTATTTGGGGAAGATGGCTGATCCTCTTGAGGAGATAGGGTAGTTCTCATAGTCTCCTGTGAAATTTGGGGAGGTCCTATGGATTCTTGTGCACAGGTAGAATCCAAGGAATTCCCTTCTTAACTGTACAGGATGCTACAGACTCTTGTGTGTGCAAATCACGTCCCATAGCACCTTGTTCACATTGGATTGGATCCAGAACCTTCTGTACAGATGGAATCTGTCCTAGAACATCTTTTGTAGATGTGTCACAACCACGAGTCCTTTCTAAAGATGGGACTGTGGCTATAATTCCTTTTGTAGAGGTATTTTGTCCTACAATCCCTTTATGTGATAGGGTAATACTCAGAGAATCCTGTACAGGTTTTGGAAATCCTAGCATCTTTGGTGTATATGGGGACTTCTTTACAGCCTCTCCTACAGATACATAATGTACCAGCGCCCCCAAGGGCTGCATGGAGGGTTGTATGGTCTCAGCACACTGTACAAAGATGGAGCTTGTTTGGCTCCCTGGAAGCATTTTGGCAGAATCTCGGCTGTTTGGGACCTGATGACAAGTCAGGAGGGCCCTTTTGGCTGGTGGGGGATATTTGAATAATTCTTGATCAGATCGGGACTTTCTGAGGACCCATTGTTTGGAGAGAGCATCTTTCAGTCCTCTGCTAGAATGAGAATGTTCAGGGTCACTTTTCATAGCAGGAGAATGATTTAATCTTCTTTTCTGTGGGAGAGCAGATTTAAGAACATGTCTTTGATGCTCTTCCATAGAGGGGGATTATCCAAGTGGCCCCCTTACAGATAGAGAAGGTTTCAGAACCCCTGGCGAAGATGTTGATGGTTCTAGTTCACTTTGTGTTTGTGCAGAAGGCACAAGAGTCCCTTTGGACGACTCGGGAGTTTCTATCACATCTAGCCTATGTGTGAAACTCTCAAGAGCCCCTTCTAAGGATGGCAAAGGTCCTTGAACTCCTGGTATAAGTGTGGAAATTTTTGTCTCTGATTGGGCAGATATGAGCGGTTTGAGGCTCACTTGGGGAATCATGTTTGCATTTCTTTCCCTTTGGACTGTAAGAGATGATCCGAGCCCGTTTTTTAATGGTAGAGGACTTTGAAAGCCCTCTTGGTTTAAAGGGGAAGTTCTGAAATCCCCTTGGTCAGCAGGGTCAGGTCTCACACTAACTTTACTAGAAGCAGATTGCATAGAGCACTTTGGGGGAGAAGGGGAACATCTTTGGCTGTCTTTGTTACAGGACTTATCTCCATGCTCTGCTTTGGCAGCTGTCAAACATGTTGAACTCTCTTGGGAAAAGGAGATGGAACTCGGTGCATTTGGGACAAAGGAGAAATCTCTGACGTTACCTTTGGGAGAAGGAGGTTTGGATCCCTCCTTGTCTGATGGGGCTTGTGGTAGGTTCCCTTGAACAGAGGAGTCTTGTCCAACATGCTTTGGAGGAGAATTGGAAAGATGAGAGTTATGTAGGGTAGGGGACATCCTTTTAGAACTCCTTCTGGAAGAGGAGGCATGTATGATTTTCCTTTCAGCACAAGTGGGAAGTCTTTGGGATGCTTGGGCAGAAGTGGAATGTCCCATAGACTCTTGGAACTATCTGGTTAACCCAGAACATCTTGGGTTGATAGGGACAGTCCCTGAGCATGTTGGGTGGATAGCGACAGTCCCTGAGCATCTTGGGGAGAAGTGGAAGATCCCAGATCTTCCTGGCTAAATCGGGAAGGGTGTGGGGAACCTTGAATGTGCGGGGAATTTACCTGTCCATGTTGTCCAGCAGAAGATGGCCCATGCACTGTGTGATCTTCTTTGAACTTTTGACTGGCATCTCCTGCCCCATGTTTAAAAGATGTTGCAGGCACTCTGGCACCCAACTGGTCAAAATCCATAGATTCTTCAAACACAGTGGATATAGACTGGCTTCTTGTCACCTTCCCAGGGATGGGCACAGAAGAGGAGGCTACTCTTTTTCTGGTGGTGGGCTGTAAAACAGATGGTCTGGTATCCCTGGTCATTGGGTGACTCGTGCTCTCAGGAACCTTCAGAGGAAGTGTAAGTTTCCATTTTTTTGTTCTTTTTTAGATCCTTCAGAGGGTCCGAGGTCCTCTTCTTGGCCGAAGCCTTGACAAGAGCTTTGAGTTTCACTAGCTTTTCTGTCACATGCGCATCAGGTGTTTTGAATCTCTGGTCTTCATAGGGATTTGGGAACCTGAACTTTTACCCAGTGGGTCTAAGGGGCCCCGGAGTAGCAAAGTCCCTCGGGTCTCTGCTGGTCAAGTGCTGACCCTTTTGGGGTAAGGTGTTACCATCTGGTTGGGGGACAGTGAAGGGGGTCCAAGGCTGTGGAGGCTGGGAAACAGACAGTCTGTGGTCAGAGGGTAAAGTCCAGGCTGAGGCTTGCTGCCCCCTCTCCACACGTCTGGCCATTTAATTGTGAAGGACATTGTTCAAGAAACATGAAATAGGCCACTGCCCATGAAAGGGGCAGCAAATGTACTTGCAAATGGTTACTCGAGGCTAAATAAATAAATAAATAAATAAAATAAACACTTAAGCAGCTTCCTCTGAGAGAGGCTCTCTCTCCCTAGAACTGTGAACGTGTCCTGAAGGCCAAGCACACAGAACTAGAGTGGCCATTGGCCTCAGGAATCAAGCAAACCTCTAGAACAGCTGTCCTCATGCCTGCATGGGCCAGTCCCGAGCCTGGAGGGAGGCTGTCCTCATGCCTGAATGGGCCAGTCCTGAGCCTTGAAAGTGAGTGTCCTTGCGCCTGCACGCGTCAGTCCTCAGCTGGAAAGTGGCTGTCGTCAAGCCTGCACGGGCCAGTCTAGAGCCCGTGGAGAAGCTGTCCTTGTGCCTGCACTGGCCAGTTCTGATCTTTCTCACTTTGCAGTTCTGCTTGAGGTAGCAATGCAATCATCCAAGCTTTCTGAATGAGGAGGGACGCTGAGGAGCCCCTTCTTTTGGGTTCAGAGTGCTATTTGGTCCAGTGTTTTAGTGATTTTCAGTTCTTATTAGGCTTTAGGGTATTTTTAGCATTTTACTGTTTCTATTTTTTTGTTTTCTTGAGTTTTTTTTTCTTTTTTTTAATTTAAGAATTATATTTTTGGGGCTTAAGAGTTTTAGTGTTAGCAGGCAGTGGTAACCTTGCCTTTAATCCTACACTTGGGAGGCAGAGGTAGATAGATTTAAGAGTTCAAGGTTATCATGGTCTACAGAGGATGCTCCAGGACAGCCAGGGTTACACAGAGAAACCCCGTCTCAAAAACTCAAAAAAAAAAAAAATAAAAGAAGAAGAAGAAAGAAAGAAAGAAAGAAAGAAAGAAAGAAAGAAAGAAAGAAAGAAAGAAAGAAAGAAAGAAAGAGAGAGAGAGAGAGAGAGAGAGAAAGAAAGAAAGAAAGAAAGAAAGAAAGAAAGAAAGAAAGAAAGAAAGAAAGAAAAGAAAAAAAAAGGTTTAGTGATATTTTTGGCTTCTTGTGTGTTTTTTTAAGATTTTTAGGAATTTTTTTAGTGTTTGTAGGGTTTTTAGAAGAGTGTTTTAGAGTGTTTATTTGTCTTTTTTTTCAGGCTTCTAGTGTATTTTTAGTATTTTTTTTCTGTTTCTTTAAATGATTTTAGTGTGTTTTAGGGTTTTGAGGTTTTATTTATCCTTCAGGTTTTTTTTTTTTATTTTTTGTTTATTGTTTTTTTGTTTTTTTGTTTTTTTTTTTGCATTTTAGTGGTTTTCTTAGGTTATTTTGCTGTTCTTGTTCTTGAATACTTATTTAAAATTTGAGTGTTTTTAATTTTGGTGTTTCATAGTTTTAGTGTTGCCAAGCAATGCCTTTAAACCCAGCAATTGGGAGGAAAAGGTAGGGGATTTTTGAGTTCAAGGCCAGTCTGGTCTACAGAGGGAGCTCCAGGACAGCCAGGGATACACAGAGAAAAACGGTCTCCAAAAAACTCAAAAAAAAAAAAAAAAAAAAAAAAAAGAAAGAAAGAAAGAAAGAAAGAAAGAAAAGAAAAGAAATATAAAGAAATTAAGAAATAAAATAAGCCTTCGGGTCCACTCCAGCATTGGGGTGCATTGCCAGGGGAGTCTGCTGACACCTGCAAGGACGCACACAGGATACCCCAGGGATCCTAAGATCTCTGGTGTGTGGAACACAGCGTCTGCACCAATCCATTCACGCAGGACCTGAGATTGCATTAACTAGGGAGGCAGATACCCAGCCTAAACAGGGGCAAAGTCCCTTCCAGTCCACCCTAGCACTGGGGTTCCTTTCACGTGGAGTTTCCGGACACCCCCAAGTTCCTCACGGGACCCTCCAAGGGATCTTAAGACCTCTGGTGAGTGGAACACAACCTCTGCCAGGCAGGTTCGAACAACTGATATCTGGCCACCTTCTGTGCAAGAAGAGAGCTTGCCTGCAGAAAGTACTCTGACCACTGAAGCTAAGGATAGAGCTAGTCTGCTGATAGAGGCTAACAGAGTCACCTGAGGAACAAGCTGCTATCACAGACAACTATAACAACTAGCTTCAGAGATTACCAGATGGCGAAAGGCAAACATAAGAATCCTACTAACAGAAATCAATTCCACTAACCATCATCAGAAAGTAGCACTCCCAATCACCTAGTCCTGGGCACCCCAAAACATCCAAAAAGCAAGACCCAGACTTAAAAGCATAACTCATGGTGATGGTAGAGGACATCAAGAAGGACTTTAATAACTCATTAAAGAAATACAGGAGAACACAGCTAAACAGGTAGAAGACCTTAAAGAGGAAACAGAAAAATTCCTAAAAGAATTGCAGGGAAACATTACCAAACAGGTGATGGAATTGAATAAAGCCATGCAAGACATAAAAAGGGAAGTAGACACAATAAAGAAAATCCAAAGTGAGGCAACGCTGGAGATAGAAACCCTAGGAAAGAAATCTGGAACTATAGATGCAAGCATCAGCAACAGAATGCAAGAGATTGAAGAGAGAATTTCAGATGAAGAAGATTCCATAGAGAATATCGGCACAACAATCAAAGAAAATACAGGTCGATACCACTGTCTTCTACGAGAGATAATTTCGACCCGGAGCTCCTCTATTATGGCTCCACCATGTGGTCGACACCTCTGTCTCCTGTGGGAGATATGTGTCGGCCCGGAGCTCCGTCATTAAATTACCTCATGCTTTTACATTAAGATGGTTGTCTGTTCGTGATTCTTGGATGCACACCGAACAGGAATTGAGTGGGGGTTTCCCCACTAGGTTCTTTCATTTGGAGGTTCCACGGAGATCTGCATGACCCAGGAAACCCGAAAGACCCCTTGGAGCTGCATGCAGCTACAGGGTCGGACTGAGAACTTCAGCAACAGTGGCATGCACTGGCCGAGACAAGGCGCTACATGGGAAACTGTGGCCCAGGAACACCGATATGGAGGATTCCCCGGGATGCCTGCCCCATCATCACCACACATTTCACCACCTGTGGGACCTGCAAGAAAAGAAAGAGGGGCGAGGCCTGCGGGGAGTCCCCCAGCGCTGACCTCTCCTGGCTTCCTAGGGCCAACTAGAGTCACCTCTTCTGCCGCCTTCCCCTACATCCCCGAGTTGGCCTGGTGCAGCCATCTGTGAGAGCTGCCTTCCCTTCCCTGCCTCACATGTTTTCTCTTCTAGGGTGGTCTCACCCTATGCTGCTAACCTCGAGGGAGACATCTGCCCACTTAAAACTTCTGTCCCAGGTAAAGAGCACCTACAAGTCTAATCTCCAGGCTCTGACAAATGCATATAGAGGTCTAGAAAAATGTGAGCTTAGACTGTAAGAAAAAGCAAAGCTTCGGCAGACTGAGAAAAAATAGATAATACTAAAAATAGAGATAAAAGAGATTAGAGAGTTCCGAGATGAGAGAGATACCCCAAATGAAAAATATTTAGAGTAAAACCAGTAAGTAAGAGGCAGAAAAGGCATATTACAAACGGAGAGAGAGAGAGAGAGAGAGAGAGAGAGAGAGAGAGAGAGAGAGAGAGAGAGAGAGAGAGAGAGAGAGAGAGAGAGAGAAAGAGAGAGGCGAGAGGCAAAAAAAGAGAAGATAAGAGGGATCTTAAACAAGAGAGAAATTTGACTAGAATCTTGGCCACAGTGATAAGAGAAAAAGAAAAAGACAAGATCTAGACAAGAAATCTGGGCAACAGAAGACCGAACCTCAGCTAAAAAGGCTCAGCTGTGTCAGATTAAAGTTACTTATTTAAAATACACCTTTCTTGATGGGAAGCAGTGGCTAAATAAAGCCAAAAAAACAAAAATCAAAAAACAAAAAAAGTCTATAACTACACCAAGGCAAGTAAGAAAATTCTTGGGCACCACTGGTTTCTGCAGGCTCGGGATACCTGGGTTGGCTACCTTAGCTGCCCGTTGTACCCCCTAACCAAGGAAGGTGAAGTGTCTGTGTAGACCCCAGATCACCAGAAAGCCTTTAGTGAAATAAAAAAGGCCCTAATGATGGCCAGCCTTTGCCTGACCTAACCAAGCCTTTCACTCTTTATGTAAAAGAGAGATCACGGGTCACCAAAAGAATCCTTACTCAGACTTTAGGACTTTGAAAAAGGCCAGTGGCTTACCTATCCAAGAAGTTAGACCCTGTTGCCAGCAGGTGGTTTTCTTGCCTACAAGCTACTGCTGCAATAGCTCTACTTATCAAAGATGCTGATAAGCTCACTTTGGGACAGCAAATAACTGTAGTGGCACCCCACACACTTAAAAGCATTATCCAAAACCCTCCTGACTGATAGATGACTACCAACGCTCCTGTGACACATTATCAGAGCTTTTTGTTAACTGAACTAGTGAACTTCGCTCCACCTGCTGTCCTCAATCTCTACCCTACTGCCCAAGACTTCACATATTCATCCCTGCGCTGACATTCTGATAGAAAAAACTGGTACTCAAAATGATCTGAAGGATCAGATCATTCTTGGTCTGAGAGTTCAAGCTGGTACACGAATGGCCTTACAGTTAAAAGACTGAGATGGCCAATGTGATAGCCAAAAAGATCCTAAAAGAAATCTTCCCGAGGTAATGGACCTGCCTTCCTTGCCCAGGTAAATCAAGGACTGGCCAAGATATTAGAGATTAGTTAAAAGTTACATTGTGCATACAGGCTCCAAATCTCAGGACAGGTAAAAAAAAAAAAAAAAAAAAAAGAAAGAAAGAAAGAAAATACAAAACGCAAAAGGATCCTAACTCAAAACATCCAGGAAATCCAGGACACAATGAGAAGACCAAACCTACAGATAATAGGAGTTGATGAAAATAAATATTTTCAACTTAAAGGGCCAGCAAATATTTTCAACAAAATTATAAAAGAAAACTTCCCAAACCTAAAAAATGACATGCCCATGAACATACAAGAAGCCTACAGAACTCCAAATAGACTGGACCGGAAAAGAAATTACTCCCGACATAATAATCAGAATAACAAATGCACTAAATAAAGATAGAATATTAAAAGCAATAAGGGAAAAAGGTCAAGTAACATATAAAGGCAGGCCTATTAGAATTACAACATTCTTCTCATCAGAGACTATGAAAGCCAGAAGATCCTGGACAGATGTCATGCAGACCCTAAGAGGAAACAAATGCCAGCCCAGGACACTATACCTAGCAAAACTCTCAATTACTGTAGATGGAAAAACCAAAGTATTCTATGATAAAACCTATTTCACAAAATATCTTTCAATGAATCCAGCGCTTCAAAGTATAATAAAGGGAAAACACCAATATAAGAACGGAAACTAATACCAACAAAAGCAAGAAAGTAATCCTTCAACGAACGTAAAAGAAGACAGCTGCAGGAACAGAATCTTAACTTTAAACAACAAAAATAACAGGAAGCAACAATTAATTTTATGTAATTTCTCTTAACATCAATGTACTCAATTCCCCAATAAAAACACATAGACTAATATACTGGCTGCCCCAACAGAATCCAACATATTGCTACTTATAGGAAACACAATTCACGGATAAAGGCAGACACTACCTCAGAATGAAAGGCTGGAAAACAATTTTCCAAGCAAATGGTCTGAAGAAAAAGCTTGAGTAGCCATTCTAATATCGAATAAAATCGACTTCCAACCCAAAGTTATCAAAAAAGACAAGGACGGAAACTTCATACTCATCAAAGGTAAACTCCTCCAAGAGAAACACTCAATTCTGATTATCTATGCTCCAAATGCAAGGACAGCCGCATTCATTAAAGATGCTTTAGTAAAGCTCAAAGCACACATTGCACCTCACACAATAATAGTGGGAGACTTCAACACACCACTTTCATCAATGGACAGATCGTGAAAACAGAAACTAAACAGAGACACAGTGAAACTAAGAGAAGTTATGAAACAAATGGACCTAACAGATATCTACAGAACATTTTATCCTAAAACAAAAGGATATACCTTCTTCTCAGCACCTCATGGGACCTTCTCCAAAACTGACCATATAATTGGTCACAAACAGGCCTCAACAGATATAAAAATATTGAAATTGTCCCATGCATCTTATCAGATCAACATGGACTAAGGCTGATCTTCAATAACAACATAAATAATAGAAAGCCAACATTCACGAGGAAACTGAACAACACTCTTCTCAATGATACCTTGGTCAAGGAATAATAAAGAAAGAAATTAAAGACTTTTTAGTGTTTAATGAAAATGAAGCCACAACATACCCAAACCTATGGGACACAAAGAAAGCATTTCTAAGAGGGAAACTCATAGCTCTGAGTGCCTCCAAAAAAAAAAAAAAAAAAAAAAAAAAAAAAAAAAAAAAAAAAAAAAAAAAAAAAACCTAGAGAGAGCACACACTAGCAGCATGACAAAACATCTAAAGGCTCTAGAACAAAAGGAAGCAAATTCACCCAAGAGGATTAGACAGCTGGAAATAATCAAACTCAGGGGCAAAATCAACCAACTGGAAACAAGAAGAACTATTAAAAGAATTAACCAAACGAAGAGTTGGTCCTTTGAGAAAATCAACAAGATTGATAAACCCTTAGCCAGACTCACTATAGGGCACAGGGACAGCATCCTAATTAACAAAATCAGAAATGCAAAGGAAGATAATCAAAATATCCTGAAGAAATCCAAACACTATCAGATCCTTCTACAAAAGTCTACACTAAAAAAAACGGGAAAACCTTAACGAAATGGACAAATTTCTTTTATTTTTATTTATTTATTTATTTATTTATTTATTTATTTATTTATTTATTTATTTATTTATTTATTTATTTATTTTGTTTTTCGAGACAGGGTTTCTCTGTATAGTCCTGGCTGTCCTGGAACTCACTTTGTAGACCAGGCTGGCCTTGAACTCAGAAATCGGCCTGCCTCTGCCTCCCAAGTGCTGGGATCAAAGGCGTGCGCCACCATGCCCGGCTGAAATGGACAAATTTCTAGACAGATACCATATCAAGTTAAGGATCTAAACAGTCCCATATCCCCTAAAGAAATAGTATCAGTCATTAATAGTCACCCAGCCAAAAAAAGCCCAGGAGCAGATGGGTATAGTGCAGAGTTCTATCACACCTGCAAAGATCTAATTTCACTTCTGCACAAACTGTTCCACAAAATAGAAGTAGAAGGTATGCTACCCAACTCATTCAATGAAGCCACAATTACTCTGATTCCTAAACCACAAAAAGATTGAACAAAGATAGAGAACTTCAGACCAATTTCCCTTATGAATATCGATGCACAAATACTCAATAAAATTCTCGCTGAACGAATCCACGAACACATTAAAGCAATCATCCATACTGACCAAGGAGGTTTTATTCCATGGATGCAGGGATGGTTTAATATACGGAAATCCATAAATGTAATCTGGTATATAAACAAACTCAAAGACAAAAACGACATGATCATCTCGTTAGATGCGGAGAAAGCATTTGACAAAATCTAACACCCATTTATGATAAAAAATCTGGGAAAGATCATTAATTCAAGGCCCATACCTAAACATGATAAAAGCAATCTACAGCAAACCCGAAGCCAACATCAAAGTAAATGGTGAGAAGCTTTAAGCAATCCCACTAAAATCATGGACTTAACAAGGCTGTCTACTCTCTCCCTACCTATTCAACATTGTACTTGAAGTCCTAGCCAGAGTAATTAGACAACAAAAGGAGATCAAGGGGATACAAATTGGAAAAGATGAAGTCAAAATATCAATTTTTGCGGATGATATGATAGTATATATAAGTGAGCCTAAAAATTCCACCAGAGAACCCCTAAACCTGATAAACAGCTTCGGTGAAGTAGTTGGATATAAAATTAACTCAAACAAGTCAATGGCCTTTCTCTACACAAAGGATAAACAGGCTGAGAGAGAAATTAGGGAAAAAACACCCTTCTCAATATTCACAAATAATATAAAATACCTTGGCGTGACTCTAACTAAGGAAGTGAAAGATCTCTATAATAAGAACTTCAAGTCTCTGAAGAAAGAAATTAAAGAAGATATCAGAAGATGGAAAAATCTCCCATGCTCATGGATTGGCAGGATCAACATTGTAAAGATGGCTATCTTGCCAAAAGCAATCTACAGATTCAATGCAATCCCCATCAAAATGCCATCTCAATTCTTCAACGAATTACAAAGAGCAATCTGCAAATTCATCTGGAATAACAAAAAACCTAGGATAGCAAAAACTCTTCTTAAGGATAAAAGAACCTCTGGTTGGATCACCATTCCTGACCTAATGCTGTACTACAGAGAAATTGTGATAATAACTGCATGGTACTGGTATAGTGACATACAAGTAGAATAATGGAACAGAATTGAAGACCCAGAAATGAACCCACACACCTATGGTCATTTGATCTTCGACAAGAGAGCTAAAACCATGCAGTGAAAGAAAGACAACATTTTCAACAAATGGTGCTGGCACAACTGGTGGTTATCATGTAGAAGAATGTGAATATATCCATTCTTATCTCCTTGTACTAAGGTCAAATCTAAGTGGATCAAGGAACTCCACATAAAACCAGAGACAGTGAAACTTATAGAGGAGAAAGTGGGTAAAAGCCTCGAAGATATGGGCACAGGGGAAAAATTCCTGAATAGAACAGCAATGGCTTGTGCTGTAAAATTGAGAATTGACAAAAGGGACCTCATGAAACTGCAAAGCTTCTGCAATGCAAAAGACACTGTCAATAAGACAAAAAGTCCACCAACAAATTGAGAAAGAATCTATACCTATCATAAATCAGATAAGGGACTAATATCCAATATATATAAAGAACTCAAGAAGGTGGACTCCAGAAAATCAAATAACCCCATTAAAAAATGGGGCTCAGAGCTAAACAAATAATTCTCACCTGAGGAATACTGAATGTCAGAGAAGCACCTTGTCTTAGTCAGGGTTTCTATTCCTGCACAAGCATCATGACCAAGAAGCCAGTTGGGGGAGGAAAGGGTTTATTCGGCTTACACTTCCATGATGCTCTTCATCACCAAAGGAAATCAGGACAGGTTCTCAAGCAGGTCAGGAAGCAGGAGCTGAGCAGAGGCCATGGAGGGATGTTCTTTTACTGGCTTGCTTTCCCTGGCTTGCTCAGCCTGCTCTCTTATAGAACCAAGACTACCAGCACAGAGATGACACCACCCACAAGGGGCCTCCCCCCTTGATCACTAATTGAGAAAATGCCTTACAGTTGTATCTCATGGAAGCATTTCCCAACTGAAGCTCCTTTCTCTGTGATAACTCGAGCTGTGTGAAGCTGACACAAAACTAGCCAGTACACACCTGAAAAAATGTTCAACATCCTTAATCATCAGAGAAACGCAAATCAAAACAACCCTTAGATTCCATCTCAAACGAGTCAGAATGGCTAAGATCAAAAATTCAGGTGACAGCAGATGCGGGCGAGGATGTGGAGAAAGAGGAACACTCCTTCATTGTTGGTGGGATTGCAAGCTTTACAACCACTCTGGAAATCTGTCTGGCGGTTTCTCAGAAAATTGACCATAGTATTACCGGAGGATCCTGCAATACCTCCTGGGCATACATCCAGAAGATGTGCAAACCAGTAAGAAGGACAGATGCTCCATTATGTTCATAGCAGCCTTATTTAAAATAGCCAGAAGCTGGAATGAAAACAGATGCCCCTCAAAACAGGAATAGATACAGAAAATGTGATATATTTACACAATGGAGTACTACTCAGCTATTAAAACGAATGAATTTATGAAATTCCTAGGAAAATGGTTGAACCTGGAGGGCATCATCCTGAGTGAGGTAACATAATCACAAATGAACTCAAATGATATGGACTCACTGATAAGTGGATATTAGCCCAGAAACTTAGCATACCCAAGATACAAGAGACAATTTGTAAAATACATGAAACTGAAGAATGAAGATCAAAGTGTAGACACTTTGCCCCTTCATAGAATTGGGAGCAAAACCCCCATGGAAGGAGTTACAGAGATAAATTTGGATCTGAGACAAAAGATTGGACCATCTAGAGACTGCCATATCCAGGGATCCATCTCATAATTAGCCTTCAGACGATGACACCATTGCATACACTTGCAAGATTTTGCTGAAAGTCCCTGATATAGCTGTAACTTGTGAGACTATGCCGGGGCCTAGCAAACACAGAAGTGGATGTTCACAGTTAGCTATTGGAAGGAGCACAGGGCCCCCAATAGAGAAGCTAGAGAAAGTACCCAAGGAGCTAATCAGATCTGCAACCCTGTAGGTGCAACAACATTATGAACTAACCAGTACCCCGGAGTTCTTGAGTCTAGCTGCATATGTATCAAAAGATGTCCTAGTTGTCCATCACTGGAAAGAGAGGAACATTGGACACACAAACGTTATATGCCAAAGTACAGGGGCCAAAAAAAAAAAAAAAATGGGAATGTGTGGGTAGGGAAATGGGGGAGAGGAGGTAGGGTATAGAGGACTTTTGGGATAGCATTGGAAATGTAATTGAGGAAAATATGTATTAAAATATATTAAAAAGGAGAATAAACAAGAATTATGCTGAATAAAGAAAAAAAAATGAAAAAAGGGAATGTCCAAAAGCCTCTAAGGAAGATGAAGAGCCTAGAGTTCCTGGTGAAGATAAAGAAATTCCCAGAGACTTCTGATTAGATGACAAAGACTCTGAGACCACCACAGTGATTTGGGTAGACCCCAAAGGTCCTGGAGTGGAAGGCAAAGTTCCCACAGTCTGATTTGGAGACATGGGCTTTCCTATATAGCTTCCAGCTATGGGATTCCCAAGAGCATCTTGTCATTCCAAGGCCACCTCAAACTTGAATTTAAAGCCATAATACTTTAGTGCCATTCTCTGTGACCAAGATTGCCAGGCAAGCACAACTGCAACCTCACAGTGGGACCTCACATCTTTCTGGGTGGAGGAGAGTGGGCAGAAAATAGAAATCTAAAACTAACCTGCATGTAATCTTCCTAGAGTTTGTTGTCAGAACAGCTGTTTTCTTATCTCTATTTATGGATATCTACAGACCAATACAACAATGAGGGATACTTAGAGTTCATACAACAACTCACCCTGTTGTAAGGGCATGTTGATCTTGTATTCCTTCCAATAGTATATACAATATTTGGAAACTGGCAAGAAGAGATGGAATCAAATGATGCACTGCCATTCTGTTCTCCCTCTACCCAAGGTAAACTAGATTTTCCTCTTCTGCACAGTGTGGTGACTGGATCCTGCTATTTGTTTATACATGGCCAGGGACATCCATCCATCCTTCCTTCCTTCCTTCCTTCCTTCCTTCCTTCCTTCCTTCCTTCCTTCCTTCCTTCCTCTCTCTCTCTTCTCTCTCCTCTCTCTCTCTCTCTCTCTCTCTCTCTCTCTCTCTCTCTCTCTCTCTCTCTCTCTCTCTCTCTCTCTCTCTCTCTCTCTCTCGAGTTTTGAAGGTTATGTTTTCCTGTGTATCTCTGGCTGTCTTGTATCACTCTGTGGAAACCATGTAGATCCTATGTAAAAAAAACAAAACAAAACAAAACAAACAAACAAAAAAACCCAGAAAACAAAAAACAAAAAAAAAACAAAAAAACAAAAAAACATAACAACAACAACAACAACAACAAAAGCCTTCAAATGGCTCCCAATTGCTGGGATTAAAGGCAGGGGCCAACAATGCCTGGCAAACCAAAACAATAAAACACCAAATATAAAACCCTAATTTTTTTTAGTAAAAAGCAAAAACAACAACAACCACAACAAAAAAACAATCCGTAAGAAATACTGTAAAATGTTAAAAAAATGAATTCAAATGAAGGCTAAATTAAATCCCAAACACAAAAACACGCTAAAATCATTTCAACAAAGAAAAAAAAAAACAATAAAAATACACTGTAAGCCTGAAAACAAAACAATACAAAACAAAACAAAACAAAACAAAAACTCTAAATCACTCTTTAAAAACACTCCAAAACTTCAAAATAATCTAGAAATCTAAAAAGAATATGTAAGAAGTCGAAATATCCCTAAAACATTTATTTACTTATTTATTTATTTTTTATTTATTTATTTATTCATTCATTCATTCATTCATTCATTTATTTAATAAATTCTGTCATTCTATCTGTTTTTCTTTCTTTTTCTCTTTTTCTTTCTTTCTCTCCATGTCTCTTTCTTTCTCCCTCTCTCTCTCTCTCTCTCTCTCTCTCTCTCTCTCTCTGTGTCTGTCTTTTTTGACCTGTCAGTCTATCCGCCTGCCTGCCTTTCTTCTTGCCTTCCTTCTTCCCTTCCTTGCTTCCTTCCTTCATTCCTTCCTCTCCCTCCTTTCTCTCCTCTCTCTCTCTCCTCTCTTGCTCTCTCTGTCTCTCTGTCTCTATATATTCAAGAATCTAAAAATGACTCTAATAGCCCCACCCCCTTTTTTTTTTTTTGAGATTTGGAGACAAGATTTCTTTATGTTTTCCTGGCTATCCTGGTACTCACCCTGCAGATTAGTCTGACCATGAACTCAGAAATCCAAGACCCATGCCTCTAAAGTGCTGGGATAAAAGGTATGGGTCACTACAGACTGGCAACCCTAAATACTTAAACTAAAAAATAAAATCAAAGTTTTTTGAAAAATACTCAAGAACAGACACACACACACACACACACACAATAGAATACCCTAAAATATAACCATAAAGCCAAGAAAAAAAAATCTAAAATATTTAAGACACTAAATATACAGTAAAATTGAAAAAATCCAAAAATCCAAAAATAAAAACTATAAAACACTCGCCCAAACGCCCTAAAAACGCTTTTTAAAAAAAACCCTAATATTCATAAAAAAATTATATAAATGAACCCAAAAATTTCCATACAGTAAATTTCTTACTTACTGTATTTATCTCTTTCTCTCTTTCTTTCTTTCTTTCTTTCTTTCTTTCTTTCTTTCTTTCTTTCTTTCTTTCTTTCTTTCTTTCTTTCTTTCTTTCTTTCTTTCTTTCTTTTTTTTTCTTTCTTTCTTTCTTTCTTTCTTTCTTTCTTTCTTTCTTTCTTTCTTTCTTTCTTTCTCTCTCTCTCTTTCTCTCTCCCTTCCTTTTTTTCTTTCTTTCTTCCTTCCTTTCTTCCTTCCTCCCTCTCTCCCTCCCTCTCTCCATCCCTCTTTCTCACTCTCCCTGCTTCCTCCCTTCCATCCTCCCTTCCATCCTTCCTTCCTTCCTTCCTTCCTTCCTTCCTTCCTTCCTTCCTTCCTTCCTTCCTTCCTCCTTTCTTTCTTTCTTCTTTCTTTCTTTCTTTCTTTCTTTCTTTCTTTCTTTCTTTCTTTCTTTCTTTCTTCCATGGGATTTTGGAGACTACTTTTCACTGTGTATACCCTGGAGGTCCTGGAAATCACTCTGTACACTATGCTGGCCTTCAGTTAAGAAATACACCTGCCTCTGCCTACCAAGACTGAGACTGAAGGCATGGATCACCACTGCCTGGAAACACTAAAACTCTTAGACCCCCAAAATATAACCCTAAAAATTTTAATCATATACTTAAAAAAACACACACAACACACACACAATCAAATAAAACAGTATAACATTAAAAAAAATTAACTAAACCCTAATAAGAACCGAAAATCAAGAAAAAAAATTAAAATTCTTAATAAACAAAGTAATATCATTTTCAGTGACATTCAACAACGTGTGACATGTACAAATAACCTCCACATCCTGGGTAAACAGAGTCCTATTCCTAAAATCCTCCTCCATTTTTCTGTTCAGATTCTCTGCTCACAGCCCATGCTAGCTAAAGCCACTAACCAATGCTAACCTTGCATTCTGTTCATACCCTCTACTCCTTCACATTGAATGAAACACCATCACTTGATGCTGAGAGAACTTGGTAGTTATTGAATATTTTTCCATGGATTGTCACACTGCCTCCTTCTGTCTGCCTACCAAGGGAGTGGGGACAGCCAGATCTCTTGTCACAAGGCTGACATCCAACTGTTTGTGGAGAACTAAAGTAGTTGCTGAGGGAAGCAAAAACTAGCACAGCATAATTTATGACTGGAGAATACAGGCTTGAAGGTAACTTGGGAGGAAATTTGACCATGTCTATTATGTTTAGAGAACTGATAATGCCAACTTGTCCCAACTCTATCATAGAACACGAGCTTTCAAACAGAAGTAAAGAGCAGAAGGGGAAGGAGATTGCCTTACCAATAGTCAGAAAGGTCTGGCTTTGGCCAGGATCATGGAAACTGCTTTGCAGTGGCCCTTGTGCTGGGATCTCAGAGATTTCCTGGACAGGTTCTATTATCTGAAGTTTGGGTAGACTCACAGGTGTTTTGGATTGTGTGACAAACATACTCATCTACATCAGTTCTTCCAGGAATATGTCACACATGTTGATCTGAAGAAAATTTCAGAACCCATCATTCCACTGAAATGCAGCTCCTTTTACCTCACAGGAAGTACATCATTGGCCAGGAGCAATGGGAGGAGCTTTTACCTTTCCAGTAACCACTACAGCCAACACACATAAAGGAGACAGTGGGGTCAAATACATTCCATACTCACAACAGATTTATACCTAAATGGCCACATTTCAATTACTCAAGAGCCGGGGGAGGCATGTGGATCCTAGACAGGTGATGACATGTCTAGACCCTTGAAGATGACATCTTCTATTTTCAACAAATCAGGAAGACAGGAAGAAAGCAAAAGCATTCAGTCATGCTACCTTCAGGAGGCAGAGTCCTTTGGCAGAGTCCTGTCCATTCAGTCAACTGCCCTGAAGCTGAAGCAACTGCAAAGCAGCACCTGTCCCATGCTGAAGTCATGAATCTCAGCTGGCTGCTCTCCCACAGACACTGTCCAGTGTACATCAAGGCCTTCCCTGTACAGAGGCTTTGAGAAGTGGTTCTGAGCACAAAGCACTACTACCTTCCTTCTGAGGCCTTTTGGGTATGCTAATGTGAACTGCTATTGGAATTTAATGGGCCAGTGATGTGTATCACTCATGATGGAAAGCTCTTCCTAAGCTCTCACAAATTCAGACATCTACACCCCTGCCCCCTATATTCATCATGCAGATCAGGAAAACCTAGGAAGAACCAGATACTGTTACATATTTTCCTGTCACTTAGATGTTCTATGAATTCTTAACAGGAGGGAGAGAATCGCATTTGTTGTCCTTAAATACCCTAACCAAAGCTCATAGCTTTGCTGCTGGTTAGTAGTTACAGGGAGGTAAAAGCATCTATCCACTTAAGGATAACACATGATAAACATAAAGAGTATATAGCACAGGAAATTTGATGTTAACTTCTAACTGTCCTACCACAGTGAGTAATCAGAGATATAGGCATGGAACCATTTCATGGAAGACAATTTGAAGTGTCTTCAGGTAAAACAATGTCCAAGCACATTTATACAGAAGCAATAATAGTTTATAATAAACTATGTTCCCATTCCCTCCTTTTATATGTTTTCTAGACTATCTGGCATTGCCTTTTCAAACTGTTCCATAAAGATCCAAGCAATACATATCTCGTCACTACAGTGATAATTGTAGTAACTGATGCTGCTCAAGAAATTCATTTACTGATAATAAATGAGGCATTGCCATTTGGGTGTTGTAGAGTGGGCATGGAGTCAGGAACTGTGGAGACTCTGTGACCTCATTGCTGAATCCAGCAGAAGAGAATGTTTAAAGGGCTCTGTGGAAGGCTAGGGGCTGTGGAATGACACAGAGACAGAATGGCTAATCCCGACCCAGCTGCCTGCCTCCATTTTTGGAGTGAGAACAAACAACCACAACCAATCTTCACCTTGTATCCTGGCCTCTTGTGATCTCTCTTGAGGTCTTCTATCAGGGTGAAAAATCTTTGTCTAATTTCCAGGCTGAACTTCTGGGTCTTGGTGTTTGTATTGGGCAAAATAAACAGGAACTGCTCCAACAGGAGCAGAGTCAGGATCTGCTCCACAGAGTGTGACTGAGGCTTCAGCCACTGGAAACAAAGTCCCCAGAGTTTGCCGAAGGCCCCGTGAGGCCCATCTGCTTCATCATACTGGAACTGCCTGAAGCGCTGGAGGAAGGCTTCACAGGCTTCCATATTTCCAAGGCTGAGTAGAGGATCCCTGTCGGGCAGAGTTAACGGGTGCTTCCATTTTTCCCACTGGACGGCTCTTTCTTGGTCCTGGGGCCTCAGGTCTCAGGTGTTTCCTTGGGCCTTCAACAGGGATGCCACCTGCAGCAGAGAGGAGGCCTCCGTGAGAAAGGAGACACGGGAGTGACAACTAACGTGTAATGGTTCCTGTCCTTTCAGCTTTCAGAACCTGATGCCAGACAAGGTCTCTTCACCAAAACATAAGTGTACACATCCAACTCTGCACAGAGATGTCAAAAGTTATACAAAGCATGCCCACAAACCCTTTTTGCAGACTCCTTGAAACTGTGCGTAATAGTAGGTTAGCCACTGGCCTGTGTAGCTACTGAACTTGGAATTAGTGGAAGCTGGAAGCTTTTATTCCTATCCGCAAGTATCCCTGCAGAATGTTCTCTGCTATTAGGTAGCCATGTTCTGAGCAGTCCCATGGACTGCAGCTGGGAACACCTATCCTTCTGCAGAGACACATGACTAGAACACTGCCTCTTAGGATAAGAGTACAGTCTGTTCTCACATAGGGCCCAGGTTTCATTCTCAACACCCACACGGTGCCCACAACCATTTGTAATCAAGTTCAAGGGGATCCAACAAACCCTTCTATCCTCTCCAGATACCAGGCATGCATGTATGTATATAGTCAGTCATGCGTACAGGAACATAAAACATCCATACACAATTATAAGATACAAACATTAAAACTTTAAAAGAGGTGCAGGCATCTAATCCCACTCCTCACACAATAATGGTATCCAAGTGTTTCCAAATGAATGGAGGTCCCCAAAAGGGGAACAGCTACAGTTTCCCTGAGAAAGCCCTCCAGCTTTGAGTGTCCATTAGTAACCTTTGCAGTCAACCCTTCCTCTCTTGATCTTGTCACACCCACTAAGTGGAATGACCTCATGCCCACCTCTACCACTTTGTCTTTGCTATAACCTTCATAAGTTTTTCTCGAAGGAAAAAAACAAACAAATACCATGTGAGGAGATGAATGTCATAAAAAAATATCTCAGGAGTTCCTATTGTGAAATCAATACTCAGTTCACTCCATATCTGGAGACAGTGCCTATTCTAAACATCCCTCACACATCTGTGTGCTTATCTCCCACAGGAACTTAGGAGAGAGAGAGAGTAGTATTATTCTTTCCCTTTGGTATGATGAGGGTTGAGGTAAAAAAAAAAAATCTTAGAGTCACTGAATTCATTGAAAGTGCTCAAAGACTGGTCTCCCCAGCTTTCAGGGCTTGTGCCTACTGTGGCATTGGAGAGCTTCTTTCTCTGGCTGGATTTCAACTTCTGCCCTTGTACCCTTTTTCCCTCTCCCCCTCAGTGACTCTTTTCCTTCCTTCCTGTTTCTGTTTCCTTTCCTAAAGCAGTTTCTTTTCTTGACATCTTCTCTAAAAGACTGGCCATGAAAATGACCTCAACCCCATTTCCCCTGTAACATTTTCTTGCAAAAGTGAAGAGATACCTAGCCTGTGCATTGGTGACTCAGAAACAACTATGAGCCTATCTACAAGGAGCCTGAAAGGATTATAGTATCCAGGCACATGGAAGAAGAAAAGCCTCTATGGAACCCTTAGAAGATTCTAATTTCCTTGATCTAGATATCTAGGCTTCCAAATGAAGCCCTCTGGGTTGGTATCACCCAAGAGATGAGCATGTGATACATATCCATGATGTAATTTGAGAAACATATATATGTTTACATATAAACACTTAAATGTATACAATGCTGAAATCATCTACAAGCTTACTTAGTACAGTCATGGTTTACTTCGTAAGAATAAGCAAAGCATTACAAAGAAAAATTGGGGTGAAGTGTCTCAAAGCTCTGGGAGAACAGATTAGTAATTTTGTTGTTTTTAAAATAAGTACCTTATTAAATATTTATAAGATAGGTGTTAGACTCCATATTTCTGAGACCCTAAGCCAAGAAATCTGTTGGTAAGCTCTGTCCCAGCTCTTTAGTGGCCAGAAACCCTCCTCCCTGTGATCCTAGGTCAAAGGCTACATGATTAATTAGATCACACATTAATAGGTACTCTCCTCTTATGTGGTCAACATGAACATTTCATACCAAGCTGCAAACCCTTATTTCTCATATCTTGTATCCCCAAAATAAGGATTTAATTATTATAATTATTACAATTACTATTATTAGAAAAATTACTATTATTACTACTAATAATAAAAATAGTAATATTATTATTATTATTACATTGTATGTATGTGGAATATGTGAGAATATGGCTGTACAAATGGGTTGTGGTGCATGGGATGACTAGAGGGTGGCTTTTGGGAGTCTGAGTTTCCTTCCCACTACCAAGGTTTTTTAGGATGGAACTAGGTACACAAGATTGCACAGTGAGTGCTTTTACCTCCTACCACACACATTTGAAACCTAGCGCTCATTATAATTCACACCATTGTTTTTACCATGACACTGCCTGACTTCAAGTCCTATGAGCCCTCTCATTATAACACACAGCAAACAATGCTTCCCCGGGCAGGTTGCAACCTGTCCCTGGCTCCTAGGTCCCACCCACCTGGTCTCCATCCTTCAAGTGAATATCCAAGCTTCAGTTATGCCAACTGGCACTCTCTATTGCACATCCTTTCTCCTGCCTCCCCTATTCACAGGAATTTTCAAAGACCTATTCAGAATCATTCACCTCACCTTATACTTAGGTACTTCATGAACTGGGGCTACCAAGAATGAATATCTTCTGTCCTTTGCTCCTAGACTCGACTGATCTGCTGTCTCCCTTTGTCAAATCTCTCCATGCATCAAACACCTCATGGTGCTGGCCTAACAGATCATCAGAAAAGAATCCCTTCTCAGAAAGCTGCCTCCTTTCCCCAACAGACCTATTTAGTAATGCAAAGAATCTAGCTACTTGTTGCCTATGGCAAGTTTTACTGACACTTCAGGGGTGGGGTTAGCCAGCATCTATCATTTGAGCCTGCAAGTGTCAGATGAGGGTCTGTCTAGCAGCTCATAGATAATCCCCCTCTGCCAGACCACCACCAATACACAGATTTCTCCACTTTGTGCTTACTTTGAGTAACTCTGGAAGGAGCTAGATTTTTCTCTCTGGAATCTCTGTCCCTGACATGAGAGTCTAAGACTCACTGCTGTGTTCCAATGCTGAGAGATACAAAGGAGTTGCATTCTTCCTCACACTGGCTTCAATACAAGTTTCATACTCCTTAGCCACATCTACCTTTTGAAGATCCAATTGACCATATGTCACCTTCAGGAGGCACCTTTTGTATACACAGCTTAAGAAATCTGGGTTTTAAGGGTCAGTGTGGAAAGGTCCTAGGTCCCTGTCTCCTGATTAGGTCAGGGTTAGTGAGGTCAAGCAAAGGCAGGGAAACCACACAATACTGTATGGAGCATAAATGTCTTCCTTAAAATTTGAATAAGACATTGGAACCACAAAGACTGACAGTATAACCAGTAAAATGGTACTAAGACAGAATAATTTCAGCACTTAGAGGGCAGAGGCAGGAAAGTCTCCATGACATGGAGACTAGCCTGATATGTATAGTGAGCCCCAGGCCTGCCAGGGCTCAATACTAACACCCTATCTGTCTCTGTTAGGTCTCTCAACTAATTAGGAGCAGTCATAGCCTTCTTGTAATTCTTTTTTATCTTTTTTTTTCATTCAGTCTCATAGAAAAAACAAAAAGACAGCAGCTTGTTGTAAGATAAAACTCAAAGGTAAAGCTTCCTGATAACTCTTCCCATGTAGACTTCAACAGTGCTCCTCAACTCCTCCCAAAGTACTATACGATTAAACTGGCATTGAACATGTACTTGAATTATCTGCAAAGTTTTAAAGAAATTGGGAAAAAAATGTAAAAACCCTAAGATCCAAATGAAAATGCAAGTACTTATGTTTTGAATCTAAGTCATAAAAACAAGATGATCATTGGCAACTATGAGTGCTTATGTTAAACAAAAAGAGTGTTCAAATATATGCATATACACACACATCCATATATATGCATATAAAATATGTTATATATTATATACATTTTGAATATTAAATATGTTAACAAATATATAATGATATATATTGAATATATGTTGTATATTATATATATATATATAATATAAATTTGTGCGTTCATATGTGTAAGGTTTGTGTGTGTGTGTGTGTGTGTGTGTGTGTGTGTGTGAGAGAGAGAGAGAGTTAAAGTGTGTGTGTTTGGTTTAATGCATGTGTGTAAGCCAAAGGTCAGATTGATTCACTATCAATATCTTAAACCATTATGGAAAAAAGAGCAATAATTCTGAAACTATTTCCAATAACTAGGAAAAAAAAAAGAAGCACTACCAAATACATTTTATAAAGCTGGTATTACTATGATTCCAACAATCAGAGGATACAACAAAAACTAGACCATTTTTCCTGATAAACACAAAGGCAAAAATAATCTACAAAATACTTAATAATGAAATTTTAGAACACATTAAAAATACCCTACCCATGGTCAAGTTGACTTTAACTTAAAAATTCCAATCAACATACTTCTAGAGCAAATATAACAGGGACAGAAATCACATGATTATCTCAATAGCTGAGGTAAAGGACATTTCGAAGTTCAACATCCCTTCTTGGTACGAACTCTGGAAAAAAATATGGATAGAAAAAAGAGATTTTCGTATAAACAACTCCATATAGGCTATATTCAGCAAACATAGAGCCAATTATAATCAATCATATAAATTATAATATATAATTTTTTATTATATTAATATATTAATAATGGTTAATTAATAATTGACTGAGAATATATTATTATATTAACAATATAATTAACAACATACTTATAATATAGGAATATGTTATGGTAAACCATATAAAAATCTCTATGTAGGCTATATATAGGAAAATGATAGCCAACAATAATAATTAATATAAAATGTATTATATGTATATATTATATATTTATATATTTATATTATAAAATTTATAATGATGTACTGATCACATAATTATAATTTATGAATAATAGTATTATAATGTTAGAATAATATTATTAGAATATATTATATTAATAACATTAATAGTATAATTATAATAGAGAAATATGATAAACCATATAAAAATCTCCATTAGGGTATATGTAACAAACCTATAGTCAATAATCATAAATCATATAAATCACAATATATTAATATATTAATAATATATTCTTAATAATTAATTGATCATACAATAATAATGTGTGGTTATAATATATTATATTAACATTATAGTAATATGATATAGTAATAATATAATTATAATATATGATTATGTTAAAATAAAACATATAAAAAATGTCCATTTAGGATATATGTAACAAACCTATAGCCAATTATATTAAATCATATAAATTACAATATATTTATATATTACACATTTATATAATAATATTTATTTAATAATTTACTGATAATATGATTACATGTTGTTTAAATATAGTAATAATATAATTAATTTAGTGATTGATAATGTAATTATAATATGTAAGTGTAACATAATAAACTATATAAAATTTCCTTACAGGCTATATGTAATTAACCTATAGACAATTACAATAAACTGTGGAAAATTGAAAACATTCCTTCTAAAATCAAGAAACAAAGCCATGTACTCTTTCCAGTAGTATTTAATACATTGATTAGAATCTTGCCTAGAGAACAAGGAAAAAAAATAATAAAAGTGATTCAAATAGAGAAATTTGAAGTCACATAATTTAATAATAAATAGCATAATCTGACATGAAAACCCCCTAGAGACCTTCTAGAAAGCTCTTAGATCAGATGTATAAATTCAACAAAATAATGTATAGTCAGGATATAAGAACTAGTGTTTTTTCTATACCAATAATATAATTAAAAATATAATTATAATATAAAAATATATTATGATAAAGGACAAGTTAATCAGGAGGGGAGAACTCCATTCATTCCAGATTCTTAAAGTTAAAGGAAGACCTGGGTTTGGGGTATTGTGCTGTGATAATTGCAGCATTCAAAAACTAATACATGGAAAACTGGTGTGACTTGGAAGCCAACCTGGGCTGCATTGTGAATACCAAACCATACAGTCTTAAAAATAAAATACCTAAGAATAAATCTATCCAAGGTGATGAAAACTGAAAAACATTGTAAAAAGAAACCAAACACATGAAAATGGGAACATTTCCCACTACTTAGTTTAGAAGATTAAGATTGTGAAAATGGCATTTCTGCCAGAAAGTGTCTGCAAGGTTAATATAATCCTCATCAAAAATTCAAATGCCATTCTTCACAGAACTAGAAAAAGAAAAAATAAAAATTCATATTTAAATACAAAACATCTCTGATTTTCCAAAGCAATCATAAACAGAAGGAAAATGCATAGATGGATCACAATACTCAATTTATATTTCCACTAATATGATAGGCAGGGGTGGTGCATGTCTTCAATCCTGGCACTTGGATGTTAGATACCAGTGGATTTCTTAGTCCAAGGCCAGCCTGGTCTACAGAGTGATTTCCAGGACAATCAAGGCTACACAGAGAAACCCTGTCTCCACAAAGAAAAAAACAACCACAACAACTACAACAAATCCAGTAAAGAGCTATAGTAACAGTCACATGCTGACACAATAAAGAAAATCCATGAACAAAATAAAGGATGCAGAGGTGAACCCACAGCTACAGCCATTTTGTTTTAACATTGCTGTTAAAAATATTCATTGATGAACAAGAAAATGTCTTCAAGAAATGGTAATAAAACCAGAAATGTTGATGTGGATAATCCCAGTACTTTGGGAGGTAGAGGTAAGAAAAAAAGGGATTCAAGATTATTCTGTGGATAATCCCAGTACTTTGGGATGTAGAGGTAAGAAAAAAAAGGGATTCAAGATCATTCTTCACTACATAGCCTGTCCCCAAAACCCAAAACCCCAAAACAAAAAGTAAACAAACTAAAGAGGAAAAATAAATGGGGCTGGTAAAAAATTGAGTGTTTATATGTCAAAGAACAAAACTAAAACTGTGTCCCTCACTCTGTCCAAAAGTGTTCAAAATGGATCCATCATATTTTTGTTTGTTTGTTTGTTTGTTTGTTTGTTTGATTTTTGTTTTTTCGAGAAAGGATTTCTCTGTGTAGCCTTGGCTGGCCTGGAACTTACTTTGTAGATCAGGCTTGCCTGGAACTCAGAAATCTGCCTGTCTCTGCCTCCCAAGTACTGGGATTAAAGGCATGAGCCACCAAGCCTGGCTGGACTCATGATCTTAAGATGACACTTGAAACCCAAACTGCTAAAGGAAAATAAAATTACAATATCCCACTTTAAGCACAATCTAGGAGTTTCTGAAAAGGACCCCAAATAGCAACTTATTTTATGTTTATTCAGCAATAAAGAATAAAAAATTTAGTAAACTAGATGGGGAGGGAGGTCAGGTTAAACGAAGTAAGCTTAGTTCTTTTCTGTCTAAGGTCTGAGGGAATTTAAATTAGTCACATATAGCTCAAAAAATAGTACAAGAATTGACAAATGTCATTACATGGCAGTAAAAGATTCCAGTCTCCAAAGGAAGCAAGTGGCAAAGGAGAATGAAGAGGGAGCCTACAGGACAGGAAAAAGTTAAAAAATAAAAATAATAACTTTGCCAACCACATTTGTAAAAATATTAATCTGGACAAATCTATAAAGAACCTCAAAACTTAAGGAAAATTATCTCATCACTGGATGGGTTACTGAATTAATAGATAATACTCAAAACAGCACATCAAGTCACCAATAAATACATGTAAAACATTCAACATCTTTAGCTATCAGAGGAAGACAAATTAAAGCTAAATTGAGATCTAACAGCAGTCAGAACAATTACTATCAAACAAACAGCAATAAATACTGGTGAGTATGTGGGGAACATATAAAAAACATATATAAAACATTATATATTGCTGGATAAAAACCTAACTACTTCTGGGCTGTGGTGGTGCATGCCTTTAACCTCCTACTAGGGAAGCAGAGGCCTTTTACTCTCTGTGAGTTCCATGACAGCCTGTCCTGAAGAGAAAGTTCTGGACAGCCAGTACTTCTCAGAGAAACCCTGCCTCAAGGATGAAAGGAAGAAAGGGAAAAAGACAACCAAAGAAACCAAACTAGCACATTAGCTATAGAAATTGCTCTTTGGAAGTTAAATATTTTAAAAAGTAACTAAAAGGTAATAATATTTAAATTAAAGCTTTTAGAACTACCATATGAAGAAGGCACACCAGTGGATTTATATATAATTTTCTTCACTATTTATACATGCACACCAAATGTATAAACTATAGAGTTTTATGCATCTATGAAGAAATAAAATTTTCATTATACTGGATGGAACTGAGTCCTTTTGTCTGGTCACTGAGAGATTGACCTTGCTCCAGTGTGAAAGTGCATAAGCAATGCAAACTGGACTTGTATTTTTTATCTTTTTTTTTTTTTTTGGAGGGGGTAGGGCAGATGGGTGGGGGCAGACCTAGGAGTACTAGGAAGAGACTTTGCTTGGGGTTCATGACATGAAATTACCAATAATCAATAAAAATATGAAAAAAAAATCTGGACAGAAATATAAATCATAAGATTGTTAAGAGGGAACAATCAAGATCCTTCCCGCCTAGGATCTGAGGCAATCTAAAACACAGTCACCAAGTAACTGGCCCATCGTTATGAGGTTAGTCAGCTTGGGTACCTCGCACCCAGGTCATGCCCCCTCCGTGTTCCCAATCAAGCCATTTGCTTTCATTTTTGTTCTCTTGTGTGTCCATACTGTCAAGGGCGAGCCTTGTGCTGGTTGTCATCAGAGTACAATTTTACCTAAGACAGTTTGTTCTTTCCTTGTTATGGTGGGTTCCAGAGAGAGAGGTCAGCGTGTAAGTATTTCCTACCAGGGAACATCTGTTTACCAGGCGACCTCAACTTACCAAACCGTGCAATTTGCATCCTAAAGTTAGTAAAGTCACAGGCTCCATTGAGGTCAAAGTTTGCTTTATCCTTAATGCCACAGTACTGTCTGTCTGCTTGCAAGGCCCCTTCTCTGAGTAATAAACGACCCCACATGCTAAACTCCACTCCACACATCACAGGCCCGCCTCTTGTCTCCTTCCCAATTCCCAGAAGCAACCTCATCTCCCTGTTGTCAACCATCCAGCAGCCACTCTGTCCTCAGCAAAGATAATGATGATGCAGGAACAGTTAGCTTCGCGGCCTTCTTCCCAACTTCAGGTCTAACAGGGACTCTCCTGTCTCAGGCACCTCAGGAACTGATGCTACTGGGAGTGGGAGGTGGGGCGCTAAAAACTAGTTCCTTTCCTCCTAGACCTGACTGGTCCCTTGTGTCACATTCTGCTCTGGAATATCAGAGCTCCTCAGATCGGCCATATACTGGCTGGCCTCAGCTTACCCCGAGGCAAAGTCATTAAATAATTAGGTTTTGAAGACTGCTCCAGAAATCTCTCCCCTTTGCCATCAGTAAAGGGTCTTGGAGCTAAGAAGGGTCTGGCCCAATAGTCACACAGACTTAACAGCTATCCTGTGCTGAATCTGAGACTGCTCAGAGACTGGGGTACAGCAGTAAATATCACTGATCCTCTCCTGATAATTATCTACCACCTGAGGATAGAAAGAAGTTCCTTTCCCTGCCATCAACCATCCAGATCTCTGCTTTGCACTTACTTGAAGGTGACTGGCTCTCATCACAGTGGGCTTGGACTGAGTTCCATGTGGCTTCCTCAGGTTCTTTTGTCTTTTGAAGCAAAAAGTGAGCCTGCATACCTTCAGGAATCACTCATTTCACAAGAGTCTTCTACAGCTAAAATGACCTTGTGAATGTCCACTGAAGAGAACTGAGCTAGTGGGGTCAACAAAAGGTCAGATTCAGCCTTTCTAATTCTCTGATGGAGTTTTCCTCCTGGAAATATCAAGGGCAGACACAGGGGCCTCCGGAAAAATCTTTTAATATTTTCAACAAATTTGTGTTTGTCTCTAAAATTTTCTTAAGCATTTGTTATTTTTATTTTTTTTAAAGGAGCCCTCCAACAGAAATTTCTGGTGGGGAAGATGTAATATTTTTAACCTTTCTTTCCACCTGTAAGTGAACCAGCAAAACCCCCTACTTTTTTGTTTCTCCAGAATTTAAGGTATAATTAAGGAGTTCTTTAGTTTGCTAAAGACTTCAAAAGTGGCAATTTTGAACCATAATTGACTTTCGCACACAGGGTGAGATGATGACGTCTTGTTCACCTTTATGGAAAGGAAGTAGACAGATCTCCTTAAGTCCCTAGGGCCCCTTTACAACAGTTTGGAAAATGTTATTTACTTATCTCTGAATTGAATGAAAAGATGTATTTTCAATAAAAAGTATTTTCCCAAAAGATAGATGTTGGTACAAAAGACCTATAAACTGATTTTTTAAAAAGAATCAAATAGTATACAAAGGACAAATATGAAAGATTTCAAACTCGGAAGAATTTCATTTTGAAAGTATGGTAAGAACCCTAGAGTTAATAATCATGAACACAGAACACAACATGTAGCAAACAAAAGTACAAAGTACACTCCAATAGGCCAGCAGGCATAAAATTAGGGAATGTAAGGATCTTTATAATGGAGTACAATTCCTCCCCCATTCTCCATGGAAACAAACAGACTCCCTGTTGTCTCCAAAGAATTTGAGTAGGGAATCATCCAGCATCCTTTCTCATCCATTTGATTAGAGCTGACTCTAAGACCTGCCAAGATTCCAGGACAGGAAAATTGGACTCCCTTATCCACTTTGGTATGTGTGTTTCCAGTTAGTGTTACAAATGATCACATCCTTAGACAACTAAAACAGAGCATATCTATTCTATGACAATTCCAGAAGGCAGAAAGTGTAAAACTCAAGGGGTTAGCTAGTTTTACTCATGCCTGGAACTGTTGTTGGCAACCTATAGGTTGCAAGTCCTTGTGACACTTTCACAGGAGTTGTCTAAGACTATCTGTATGTCAGATAATTATGTCACGATTCCTAACACTAGGAAATTACAGTTATGAAGTAGTATAAAAATAATTTTATTGTTGGGACTCCCCACAGCATAAGATAATATATATTTGTAGGAACTGCAGCATCAGGAAGGTGGAGAAAAACACTCTGGAACCTTGAAGACCAAAAGCATGCTGTGCCTCCCAGCCTTGCCTTGGCATCAGTCTAAGATCTGCTTCTGACTCTGCTCTTCTTGCTTCCATTTGTTTCTTCTGATCATATGGGGATAACCTACATAGTATAGTCAAATGCCCTATCTGAGGACATGATCAAATCCATTTTGTGAAACAATGTGCTATAGTATCATAAGGACAGGGCTGTCTTTGGGAGCAGTGCTCTTCTGCATTCCTCTGTGTGCTTTGATTTCTTTAATTTTTTTTCTACCATGAAGTTATTGTTCCCTAGTATTATTTTATTTTATTATATTTCATTTTATTAGATATATTCTTTAATTAAATTTCAAATGTTATTCCCTTTCCTGGTTTCCCCTCCAAATACCCCCTATCCCATCCATCCTCTCTCTACTCACCAACACACAAATAATACTTCCCTGTCCTGGCATTCCCCTACACTGGGGAATGGAGCCTTCTCAGGACCAGGAGCCTCTTATTCGTGTCCAACTAGACCATCCTCTGCTTCATATGTGGCTGTAGCCATGGGTCCCTCCTTATGTACTCTTAGATTGACATTTTTATTATTATTATTATTATATATTTATTTCATTTACATTTCCAATGCTATCCCAAAAACCCCCCACACCCTCCCACACCTACACACCCATCCACCCACTCCTACCTTTTGGCCCTTGCGTTCCACTGTACTGAGGCATATAAGGTCTGCATGCTCAATGGGCCTCTCTTTCCACTGATGTCCTACCAGGCCATCTTCTGATACATATGCAGCTAGAGACATGAACTCTGGGGGAGTACTGGTTACTTCATATTTTTGTTCCACCTAGAGGATTGCAGATGCCCCAAGCTCACTGGGTACTTACTCCAGCTCCTCCTTTGGGGACCATGCGATCCATCCAATAGCTGACTGTGAGCATCCACTTCTGTGTTTGCTAGGCCCTGGCATAGTCTCACAAGGGACAGCTATATCAGGGTCCTTTCAGCAAAATCTTGCTAGTGTATGCAATTTTGTCAGGGTATGAAGGCTGATTATGGGATGGATTCCCGGGTATGACAGTCTCTAGATGGTCCATCCTTTTGTATCAGCTCCAAACTCTAACTTTGTAGCTACTTCCATGTGTGCCTTGCTCCCAATTCCAAGAAGAGGCAAAGTATCCACACCTTGGTCTTCCTTCTTCCCAAGCTTCATATGTTTAGCAAATTGTATCTTATATCTTGGGAATTCTAAATTTATGGGCTTATATCCACTTATTATCCAGTGAGTACATATCATGTGAGTTCTTTTTATTTGAGTTACCTCACTCAGGATGATGCCCTCCAGGTCCATCCATTTGCCCAGGAACTTCATACATTCATTTATTTAATAGCTGAGTAATACTCCATTGTATAAATGTACTACATTTTGTGTATCCATTCCTCTGTTGAGGAGCATCTGGGTTCTCTTCAGCCTCGGGCTATTATAAATAACACTGCAATGAACATAGTAGAGCACGTGTAGAGCATCCTTACTGGTATGAGTATCTTCTGGATATTTGCCCAGGAGAGGTATTGCGGGATCCTCCTTTAGTACTATGTCCAATTTTTTGAGGAAACACCAGATTGATTTCCAAAGTGGTTGTATGAGCTCGAATTCCACTAACAATTGAGGAGTGTTCCTCTTTCTCCAAATCCTTGCTAGCATCTGATGTCACCTGAATTTTTGATCTTAGTCATTCAGACTGCAGTGAGGTGAAATCTCAGGATTGTTTTGGTTTGCATTTTCCTGATGATTAAGGATGATTAAGGATGCTGAACCTTTTTTCAGCCATTTGTTATTCCTTAGGTGAAAATTCTTTGTTTAGCTCTGAGCCCCATTTTTTAATGGTGTTATTTGATTTTCTGGAGTCCACCATATTGAGTACTTTATATATATATTGGATATTAGTCTCCTATATGATTTAGAATAGGTAAAGATCCTTTCCCAAAATGTTGATGGCATTTTTGTCTTATTGATGGTGTCTTTTGTCTTACAGATGCTTTGCAATTTTATGAGGTTCCATTTGTCGATTTTTGATCTTACAGCACAAGAAGACATTGCTGTTCTATTCAGGATTTTCACCCCATGCCCATATTGGAGGCTTTGTCCCAAGGTCACCCCAATAAGTTTCAGTGTCTCTTGTTTTATGTGGAGTTCCTTAATCCACTTATATTTGACCTTAGTACAAGGAGATAAAATGCATCAATTCATATTCTTCTATATGATAATCACCAGCTGTGGCAGCAGCATTTGTTGAAAATGCTTTTTTTTTTTTTTTTCAACTGGATGGTTTTAACTCCCTTGTCGGAGATGAAGTGATCATAGGTGTGTCAGTTAATTTCCAGGTCTTCAATTCTATTTCATTGCTCTAATTGTCTGTCGCTATACCAGTACCAATTCAGTTTTTATCACAATTGCTCTGTAGTACAGCTTTAGGTCGGGCATGGTGATTTCACCAGAGGTTCTTTTATCCTTGAGAAGGGATTTTGCTATCCTAGGTTTTTGTTAATCCAGATGAATCTGCCATTTGCCCTTTCTAATTCCTTGAAGAATGGAGTTGGAATTTTGATGGGGATTGCATTGAATCTGTAGATTGCTTTTGGCAAGATAGCCATTTTTACTATATTTATCCTGAGAATACATGAGCACTGGAGATCTTTCCATCTTCTGAGATCTTCTTTAACTTCTTTCTTCAGAGACATGAAGTTCTTGTCACACAGATATTTCACTTCCTTAGTTAGAGTCACTCCTAGGTATTTTATATTATTTGTAGCTATTGAGAAGAGTGTTGTTTCCCTAATTTCTTTCTCAGCCTGTTGGTCCTTTGTGTAGAGAAAGGCCATTGACTTGTTTCAGTTAATTTTATATTCAGCAACTTCACTGAAGCTGTTTATCAGGCTTAGGAGTTCTCTGGCGGAATTTTTAGGGTCACATATATATATATACTATCATATTATCTGCAAAAAGTGATATTTTGACATCTTCCTTTCCAATTTGTATCCCCTTGATCTCCTTTTGTTGTCTAATTGCTCTGGCTAGGACTTCAAGTACAATGTTGAATAGGTAGGGAGAGAGTGGACAGCCTTGTCTAGCCTGGTGGGATTGCAAGCTTGTACAACCACTCTGGAAATCAGTCTGGTGGTTCCTCAGAAAATTGGACATAGTACTACCAGAGGATCCAGCAATTCCTCTCCTGGGCATATATCCAGAAGATGTCCCAACAGGTAAGAAGGACACATGCTCCTCTCTGTTCATAGCAGCCTTATTTATAATAGCCAGAAGCTGGAAAGAACCCAGATGCCCCTCAACAGAATAATGGATACAGAAAATATGGTACATTTACACAATGGAATACTATTCAGCTATTAAAAAGAATGAATTTATGAAATTCCTAGGCAAATGGATGGACCTGGAGGGCATCATTCTGAGTGAAGTAACCCAATCACAAAGGAAATCTCATCATATGTACTCACTAATAAGTGGATATTAGCCCAGAAACTTAGGATACCCAAGATATAAGATACAATTTGATAAACACATTAAACTCAAGAGAATGAAGACCAAAGTGTGGACACTTTGCCCCTTCTTAGAATAGGGAACAAAACACCCATAGAAGGAGTTACAGAGACAAAATTTGGAAATGTGACAAAAGGATGGACCATCTAGTGATTGCCATATACAGAGATCCATCCCATGATATGCTTCCAAACGCTGACACCATTGCATACAATAGCAAGATTTTGCTGAAAGGACCCAGATATAGCTGTGTCTTGTGAGACTATGCCAGGGCCTAGCAAACACAGAAGTGGATGCTCACAATCATCCATGGAATAGATCACAGGTCCACAATGGAGGAGCTAGAGAAAGCACCCAAGGAACTAAAGGGAACTGCAAACATATAGGTGGAACAACAATATGAACTATCCTTTAACCCGGAGCTTTTGTCTCTAGCTGCATATGTATCAAAAGATGGCCTAATAGGCCATAACTTGAAAGAAAGGCCCATTGGACTTCCAAACTTTATATGCCCAAATAAAGGGGAATGCCAGGGCCAAAAAGGGGGAGTGGGTGGGTAGGAGAGTGGGGGGGGGAAGGGGGATTTTTGGTATAGCATTGGAAATGTAAGTGAGCTAAATACCTAATAAAAATGGAAAAAATAAATTGTATTTTATTGCATGTCTTCAAGTGAATTTTTTTCCTCTCTAAGGGCTTCTACCTGTTAGACTGTGGTTTTCTGTATTTCTTTAAAGGTGTTATTTTATCCTCATTTAAGGTATTTTTCATCTTCATGAAATGAAATTTTTAGTCAAAATCTTGCTATTCATGAATGTTTAAGTATCCAGGGTAGGAAAACTGGGTTATGATAATGCCAAATTACTTTGGCCTCTTTTGGTTATGTCCTTTCATTTTTCTTTCACCATCTGGTCATTTCTGTTATTAAATTGTCTGGGTATCTGGGATTGGATCAGTACTCTTTGGAATCAAATAGTATAGTGTGACCTCGATTCCAGAAGGCCTCCTGGGAGTCAGGAAGTGCTGTATCTGGTTAGGACATGCCTTCAGTGTCTTTGCTTGGTACAGCCATCATATATCACACTGTCTCTGTTTTTAGCAGATCTAAAAGGAGTCAAGTTGGCTTTGGGGTCTAGGGAAAGCATATAGATCTTCAATATTTTCAGTTGGAGATTCAAACTGGAAAGACAATAGTACTCAGGAAGAGCTCGATATGTACCTCATGTGCTTATCACTGTGGAGGTCCAAAATGATATGGGTATTCAGCCAAAGGGTTCTCCTATGTTTATAATTATGGAAGAGCTCCTGTTAGGCATGTAGGTTGGTAGGGCTGGGTGGTAAACCCTGCTTTCATAAGTTCAGACTGCAGAGGTCCTACAGGTGTAAAATGTTTATATAATATTGAAATTCTAATTTTGGTATTCAATATTAGTATAGTTATGCATATGGGACAATGAAAATTGGAATGGAAATTGGACCCTGTATTGTAAGCCTAGTATTATGGATTAAGGGTTTTAAGGGGAAACCTTGGAAGAATCACCATCAACAATCCTGCATGGATGTTGAGTATTAGTGAAGTAATATGTCGTGCCAATTATAATGCATTGAGTTAAAAATCCTGTGTGTAAACAAGCTATAACATGTCATTAGTTTCATTAGAATAAGTTGAATTTTGTACAAAAATCATTTAAAGTATATTAGATTAATATGATATTTGTATTAAAGAAACTGAAATTATATTTGTTGGTGCATAGTTGTATAACGGGCATCCCATTGCCTTTCAATTATCTGTGGTTCATGAATAACATATTTGCCACTGCATACATTTTCATGAAAGAGGAAGTTCTTCCATCCATGTAGATTGATGAGTGCAGATACTCAAAAGTGCTTCAATGCTTTGTATAAATCGTACTTCTATGCCATATCAAACCTTGTTTAAAGTGATTGAAGAATCACAAATCAGTATCTGATTAATGGGGAAAACCAGGATAAGAATGGTTTACTAATAAATGACCTCAAAATTAATGAATATACAACAGCAACACTTCTAAGACTATTCTCTGTCATGAAAATAGGATAGAGGCCATCACCTCTTACACAGAGAATAACATGGACTCAGATATCTGATATCAATAAGAAATAAAGGGACAAGCAACTGGAAAGAAGCTATGGAATATTATCTGTGAAACAGAAGAAAACTTTGTTTTATAAGCTCAAAAAGTATTGTAGTGGATAGCTTAAGATTGCCACCCAATAGAAAAACTTAAAGGAAAATAGAAACCACATAATGCCTTGATAATTAGGAAGGACACTATGATATGTGCTCTGCCTTCTTTCCTCCAAATCAAGTACATAACATGAATTTTAGGCAAAATAAAATAAATTTTAAGAAATACTCTTTGTGCTCCAAGCAACATGGAGGATGTCTCTGCAGAAAAGCACATGGAGCCTCACCTCTAAATCTGGGCAAACCCAAATTCAAGATTATTAAAGACCTGAATGTTTGACATGTAGTCTTGTTTTAATGAGTATGATATGGATCTCAATCCATTGTTCATGTGCACCAAATGACTTCCAAAAGACTGCAACAGCCTAGGATGGTAGGCACCTGTAAATGTAATTTAATGTTCTTAACCCTTTTAGTGTCACAAATTCTTACCAGTCGCATGGGAGAGTGCATTGCCAGTTTTTAGGATGTTTTCCATGATGCTCCTGTAAGACCTATGATTCATCTAAATAATAGAAATAATTAACAAAACTCATTTGTCCTTCTGTTTGTGTATATTCTTGATTCAAATCTCTCAATAAATGCTGACAGTTTTCACCAATGATGGAGAACATCAAACTCATGTTGGGTAAAAGATAAGGATTCTTGTTGCTCTCATCAGTAGCAAAAAACATTACCAGAAGAAGCTCATATTCACTTGCTGAAATTCTACAAGAGGGCATAGTGATGATTAAGGAAGATGTGTGAAATATAAAATTTCAACTGCAGTAAAGTTTGTAATATGAGATACGCTAAATTTCTGTCTAAATATCTTGAAATATGCCTGACATATTAGGGATCCTTAGAGATGAATACAATTTAAGTATTTATACACATTGAGCACTATGATATGATACATTTTGTATTCATGAAAATAAATAAATATTGTTTTATCTCTGAATGCCATCCTTGAACTAAATTACAGTCCTATTGTGTAAAACTGCTATAAAATAACCTTAGAGTTGTCATTCCACAGATATATGAAAGAGCATGACTTCCACTACATATGAAATACCTAACAGATTCTCCTTATAACTTATACTTAACTGAAATTTATACATCAATCATCTTAATATTATTGAATACTTTGAGAATTAACTAATATATCTGTTCTTTCAACTTTTTTATTCTTATCTTTTTATACCCTATAATATCATTAATGCATATTTAATAATATCCATAACTGAGGATACTAAGTCTAATGTTCACTACTAAGTTATTACAAAACATACAAAATACTCTTTGGGAATTAAGCATAATAAAGGAGCATAAAATTTTATATAGTGAATAATTAAGAAATATATTCAAAAGCCCTTATTAGATACCCCCTGACAGTATTCAAAAAACATTATATAGTTGTGTATCTTAACTAACAATCAGCTTACTTTAAGAAGATTATCAGTGTTTCAAGTAAAGAAAATATTTTATCAGTAAGAATATTTTACATATTTCCAAATAACAAAAACTCTATGAATTTAAGCATTATGAAAATGCTAATTTTATTCAAAGGAAGAAAATTATGAGTAATATGTTAGAACATGTTTTATATTTGTTTTGTATGTTTGTAGATCATGCTTTTAATATATTCAACTGTTAATATCACCAATCAGGCTACTCATTTTAATATCCATTTTATTTAATTTTATTTATCCATTTCAAGATATACACAGTGATACAATTACGTATATCCTACAATACAGGAATATATAAATATATTGGATCTATAGTATAATGTATATGTACATATGATTAATGAAAACAATTTAAATATGTGATTTTTTTTAGTTTTGTGCAAACGTATTTATAGCCTAATTAAGTACTACATGCATTCGTTAACATAAATGTTTCTATAGATTCAAGGTTTTCTCTTTTTAATTTATATATTTTGTATTGTTTTTTATTTATTTACATTTCAAATGTTATCTTCCTTCGTGAATTCCCGTCCTCCGTGGAGGATTGCCTTATCTGGCATCAGTGTGAGGAGAATCCCTTGGTCCTGTGAAGGCTTGATTGCCAAGTACAGGGGAAAACTAGAGGGGAAATCTAGAGTGATGAAGCAGGAGTGGGTGTGTAGGGAGCACCCTCATAGATGCAGGTGAAAGAGAGAAAGGGACAGTGTGTTCAAGGTTTTCTTTTACACTTAGGAGTACTTAATTAATTTTATGGGAGTCTTATATAAAATATTTTGGTCATAATCATCAAACTACTCTTTCTTTATTTACCCTACATTCTCCCTCCATATACCACAGTATTCTTTTTTTGTAATTTATAAATCATGAGAGGCAAAACTTGCGCCAACTAAACATTCTTTTTGGTTTAGGAAGGACAATTTCTGAATTGCAACAACCTGAATGATACATAAATAATACTACATAATGTAGTAATTTTTTGTGACACTTAGTGTGTTGCAGGGTAATATGAATACAAATGTGCCTGATATTGTTAAGTGATACAGGTTATCAGAGGAATATGTATAGCCATTTCTGTTAGTGCCCTATATATCAATCTATGGGTCATTTTTCATATGATAAATACATGAAATACACACACTCACATGAATATTATATAATATTTATGCACTGCCTCAGGTTCCCACTTCTGTGTGTAGTGTGATATGTACTGCGGGATTCAGGGAAAATTTTCAGTAAGAAACAGCAGACTGCTGCTTTGATTGTGTTCAGTGCCCAGAAAATGAGGTTTCCAATGACAGAGGTACATGCTTGCATACAGAAGAAAATTTGCTGAATTTGAATACCTTCTCTATCCAAACTAGAAATATCAAATGGCCTGGATGCAAATTAAGACCTAAAATCTCCATGAATTAAAACATAATCAGTTAAATAGTGCCAACTTCTTTTAGACCAAGCAAATAACTTCCAATGTCTTCTTGAAACAAGGCATTTTTCTCACAATATGATGGTTACTGCTTTTATATAATATAGAAAGTGTTTAGGAGGACAAACCTGTAAAAAATATTTTAAAGAAACATTTTAGATGTAATCTATGCATAAGTTTATTTTTCTTTGATTTGTTCTACATAGAAAGTTGACCACCTGATCAGTCCATAATCTTTCCCTCTATCACCCAGCTTACTCTGTGAAAAGGACCACATGCTCAGTGTAACAGTTGTTTAATGAAATATATTTTAAGAGGTTAGATGGACAAAGGATTAAATATTTCCTCTTAAAGAATTAGAACAAGAGTGAAGATTTCAAAAATGCAACAAGAGATTGCTTAGAGCTTAGCTAAGGAAAGAGGGAGAAATATGAACCTTCATAATCTTCATGCCATATAGCATGGAATTTGTATTTGGCAAGATAGAGATTGTAAAAAAAAATGAAAGGGACATGCATAGGTCTATGAGGCCTACAGCTTCAAGAATGAAAATATACCTTTATGCAAATAGTGTTTGAATGAGGAATTGTATGTTCTGGTTCCTATGTGTAGATACAGACAAAGGTACAAACCATAGAGCAAACAAAGCACATGATGCATTTCATCAACTGACACCAGTACTGATATCTGCACACCACACTTTTCTGTGAATAGTGGATTTATGTTTAGAGGAATTAAATAATCTGAGATTATGCATATTATTATTCATCATATATTTGATTTTTTTTCAATATTTTTTTTTCTTTCCACTTCCAATGATGGTGTTTTTTTGCTATCACAATGTGTAGGTTAATACAGAGAAATCTCAATTTACTGGTTCTACAGCAAAAAAGAAGGGAATAGATGCTCAACATCAACTTATTTATTGATATTTCCTAAGAATAACATGAATATAAAATTACTACCTATGTAATTATGATAACTTATAAGGGATTGTTTTCATTTGCCAGCAGATATGGAACAGTGTGTGAAATGTCCAGATGATAAGAATGCCAACATAGAGCCAACCTACTGTCTCTCAAGAGCTGTATCATTTATGGCTTAAGAAGATCCATTTGGGATGGCTCTACACTGCATGGCAGTGTACTTTTCGGCCATCACAATTCTAGTCCTCATCACATTTGTGAAGAACAAGGATACTCCCATTGTGAAGTCCAATAACCGCATTCTCAGCTACATCCTGCTCATCTCTCTTGTCTTCTGCTTTCTCTGCTCCCTGCTCTTCATTGGACATCCTGACCAGATCACCTGCTTCTGGCAGCAAACCATATTTGGAGTATCTTTTACTGTGTCTGTTTCTACAGTATTGGCCAAAACAATATCTGTGGTCATGGCTTTCAAGCTCACTACTCCAGGAAGAAGAATGAGAGGGATGTTGGTAACAGGGGCACCTAAGTTGGTCATTCCCATTTGTACCCTAATCCAACTTCTCTGTGGAATCTGGTTGGTAACATCTCCTCCCTTTATTGACAGAGATAAACAATTTGAACATGGGAAGATTGTCATAATTTGCAATAAAGGCTCTGTCATTGCCTTCCACGTTGTCCTGGGATACTTGGGCAGTTGGCTCTGGGGAGCTTCACTTTGGCTTTCTTGTCTAGGAACCTTCCTGACACATTCAATGAAGCCAAGTTCCTAACTTTTAGCATGCTGGTGTTCTGCAGTGTCTGGATCACCTTCCTCCCTGTCTACCACAGCATCAGGGGGAAGGTCATGGTAGTTGTGGACATTTTCTCAATCTTGCCTTCTAGTGTAGGGTTGCAAATGTGTTTCTTTCTCCCAAAGTGTTATGTTATTTTAAATAGACCAGATTCAAATTTTATAAAGAACTGAAAAGGTAAATTGCTTTATTGAAATTTTCATCGTAAGAAAATGTTACATGATATTTAACTTATGTTATTCTTCATCTTAATAAAAGTAGTACTTCATCATATAAAAAAATTAAGTAATATACATATGTGTACTTACAAACAGGAAAGCAAACATGAATATGTTTAGATCAGGGAATCTCAATGAGGAATGGCTACCATCATTTTGATCTGTGGTTGTGTGTTTAAGCCATGTCCTTAATTAATGATTAATATGAGGTTACCCTACTGTCTGTGAACAGTGGCACCTGTAGGTACACTGTCCTTGAGTTATAAGAAAGGGTACTGAATACACAATGAATATGAAGCCTGTAATCAACATTGTTCCATTTGCTTTCATGGAGTTCTTGCATCCAATTTCATGCCTCGACTTCATTCAATGTACTATGAAAAAAGGTGGATAAATAAATAAACACTTTCCTCACATGTTTCTCTTGGTCATGTTGTTTTTTCCAGCAACAAAATCTAAGAAATCACATAATGGTAAATTGTCTCTGTTGGGATTTGGAAGGTCATAGATTCCTGATGTGATAAAAGGCATTGATTTGAAAAGAGAGACAAGAGTGAAAGTTAGCAGTGTGTGAAGCACTGTGACACTATGCATATGGCAGTGCAGAATCGCTTAACTTTGGAATAGCTTTAATATATACAAGTTGGATGTTAAGAATATCAGATAAAATATAAAGTAAAGTACATTTTATTTATTTATTTTTAAATTAAGCATTTTTTTCATTTACATTTCCAATGCTATCCCAAAAGTCCCCAATACCCTCCCTTCCCCACTCCCCTACATACCAACTACCACTTCTTGGCACTTGCGTTCACCTGTACTGAGGCATATAAAGTTTGCAAGACCAGTGGGCCTCTCTTTCCACTGATGGCCAACTGGGCCTCCTTCTGATACATATGCAGCTAGGCACATGAGCTCCGGGGGGTGGGGGGGCTTGTACTGGTTAGTTCATATTAGTATTCCACCTATAGGGATGCAGACCCCTTTAGCTCCTTGGGTACTTTTTTCAGCTTCTCCATTGGTGCCCCTATATTCCATCCAATAGCTGACTATGAACATCCACTTATGTGTTAGCTAGGCCCTGGCATAGTCTCACAAGAGACAGCTATATCAGGGTCCTTTCAGCGAAATCTTGCTGGTGTATGCAAAGGTGTCAGGGTTTGGATGAATCCCCGGGTATGGGATGAATCCCCGGGTATGACAGTCTCTAGATGATGCATCCTTTCATTTCAGCTCCAAACTTTGTCTCTGTAACTCTTTCCATGGGTGTTTTGTTTCCAATTCTAAGAATGGGCAAAGTATCCACACTATGTTCTTCGTTTTTCTTGAGTTTCATGTGTTTTTCAAATTGTGCCTTATATCTTGGGTAATATAACTTTCTGGGCTATTATCCACTTTTCAGTGAGTGCATATTAAGTGAGTTCTTTTGTGATCGGGTTACCTCACACAGGATGATGCCCTCCAGGTTCATCCATTTGCCTAGGAATTTAATAAATTCATTCTTTTTAATAGTTGTGTAGTATTCCATTGTGTAAATATACCACATTTTCTGTATCCATTCATCTGTTGAGGGACATTTGGGTTCTTTCCAGCTTCTGGCTATTATAAATAAGGCTGCTATGAACATAGAGAAGCATGTGTCCTTCTTACCAGTTGGAACACCTTCTGGATATATGCCCCTAAGAGGTATTGCTGGATCCTCCAGTAGTACTAAGTCCAATTTTCTGAGGAACCACCAGACTGATTTCTAGAGTGGTTGTACAAGCTTGCAATCCTGCCAAAAATGGAGGAGTGTTCCTCTTTCTCCACATGCTCGACAGCATCTGCTGTCACCTGAATTTTTTATCTTAGCCGTTCTGACTAGTGTGAGGTGGAATCTCAGGGTTGTTTTGATATTGATTTCCCTGATTATTAAGAATGCTGAACATTTTTTTCATGTGCTTCTCTGCCATTCCGGATATCTCAGATGAGAATTCCTTGTTTAGATCTGAGCCCCATTTTTGATGTAGTTATTTCATTTTCTACAGTCCACCTTCTTGAGTTCTTTATATGTATTGGATATTAGACCTCTATCTGATTTAGGATAGGTAAAGATCTTTTCCCAATCTGTTGGTGACCTTTTTGTCTTATTGATGGTGTCTTTTGCCTTATAGAATCTTTGCAATTTTATGAGGTCCCATTTGTCGATTCTCAATCTTACAGCATAAGACATTGCTGTTTTATTCAGGAATTTTTCCCCTGTGTTCAGATCTTCAAGACTTTCCTCCACTTTCTCTTCTATAAGTTTTAGCGTCTATGGTTTTAAGTGGAGTTCCTTCATCCACTTAGATATGACCTTAGTAAAAGAAGATAGGAATGGATCAATTCACAGTCTTCTACATGATAATCACCATTTGTGCCAGCACCATTTGTTGAAAATGCTGTGTGGTTGTTTTTTTTTTTTTTTTTCCCCTCTGGATGGTTTTAGCTTCTTTGTTCAAAGATCAAGTGTCCATAAGTATTTGGGTTTATTTCTGGGTCTTCAATTTTATTGCACTGGTCTACTTGTCTGTTGCTATACCAGTATCATGCAGTTTTTTTTTTTTTTATCACAATTGCTCTGTAGTACAGCTTTAGGTCAGGCATGGTGTTTCCACCAGAGGTTCTTTTATCCTTGAGAAGAGTTTTTGATATCCTAGGTTTTTTATTATTTCAGATGAATTTGCACATTGCCCTTTCTAACTCAGTGAAGAATTGAGTTGGAATTTTAATGGGGATTGCATTAAATCTGTAGATTGATTTTGGCAAGATAGCCATTTTTACTATATTGATCCTGCCAATCCATTGGTATGGGAGATCTTTCCATCTTCTGGGATTTTCTGCAATTTATTTTTTCAGAGATTTGAAGTTCTTTTCATACCAAAATTTCATTTCCTTAGAGTCACCTCAAGGTACCTTATATTATTTGTGACTATTGAGAAGGGTGTTCTTTCCCTAATTTCTCTCTCAGCCTGTTTATCCTTTGTGTAGAGAAAGGCCATTGACTTGTTTGACTTAATTTTATATCCAGTTACTTCACTGAAGCTGTTTATCAGGTTTAGGAGTATCGTGGTGGATTTTTATGGTCACTTATATATACTATCATGTCATCTGCAAATAGTGATATTTTGATTTCTTCCTTTCCAAATTGCATCCTCTTGACTTCCTTTTGTTGTCAAATTGCTCTGGCTTGGGCTTCAAGTACAATGTTAACTAGGTAGGGAGAAAGTGAGCAGCCTTGTCTAGTTCCTGATTTTAGTGGGATTGCATCCAGCTTCTCACTATTTACTTTGATGTTGGCTACTGGTTTACTGTAGATTGCTTTTATCATGTTTATGTATGGGCTTTGAATTTCTGATCTTTCCTAGACTTTTTTCATGAATGGGTGTTGGATTTGACAAATGCTTTCTCAGCATCTATCCCGATGATCATGTGTTTTGTTTTGTTTTTTTTCCTTTGAGTTTGTTTATATAATGGATTACGTTGATGGATATCCATATATTAAACCATCTCTGCATCCCTGGAATGAAACCTACTTGGTCAGGAGGGATGATTGTTTTGATGTGTTCTTGGATTCGGAGAGCGAGAATTTTATTATTTTTTTATCAATATCCATAATGGAAATTGGTCTGAAGTTCTCTATCTTTGTTAGATCTTTCTGTGGTTTAGGTATCAGAGTAATTGTGGATTCATAGAATGAGTTGGTTAGAGTACCTTATGCTTCTATTTTGTGGAAAAGTTTGTGAAGAAGTGGAATTAGGTCTTCATTGAAGGTCTGACCAAACTCTTCCCTAAACCCATCAGGTCATGTGTTTTGTTTTTTGTTTTTGTTTTTGTTTATGTTTTTGTTTTTATTTTTGTTTTTTGGCTTGGAGACTATTGACGAGTGCTTCTATTTCTTTAGGGGATATAGGACTGTCTACGTAATTAATCTGATCCTAATTTAACTTTGTTACCTGTTTTCTGTCTAGAAATTTGTGCATTTTTTCCAGGTTTTCCAATTTTGTTGAGTATAGCCTTTTGTAGAGGATCTAATGGTGTTTTGGATATCTTTGAGATTTGTTGTAATGTCTCCTTTTTAATTTATGATTTGGTTAATTAGAATATTGTCCCTGTGTCTTCTCGTTAATCTGGCTAAGGTTTTATCTATCTTGCTGATTTTCTCAAAGAACCAGATCCTATGGTTGATTCTTTGAATAGTTGTTTGTTTCCACTTGTTTGATTTCAACCCTGAGTTTATTTCCTGTGGTCTACTCCTCTTGGGTGAATTTGCTTCCTTTAGTTCTAGAGCTTTTAGGAGTGCTGTCAGACTATTAGTGTATGCTGTCTCTAGTTTCTTTTTGGAGGCACCCAAGGCTGAGTTTTCCTCTTAGGACTGCCTTCATTGTGTCCCATAAGTGTGGGTATGTTGTGGCTTCATTTTCATTAAACTCTAAAAAGTCTTTAATTTCTTTCTTTATTTCATCCTTGACAAAGGAATCATTGAGTAGAGTGTTGTATACTTTCCACCTGAATGTTGGCTTTCTATTTTTTTTATGCTGTTATTGAAGATCAGACTTAGTCTGTGGTGTTCAGATAAGATGCATGGCGCAATTTCAATATTTTTTTTTCTTTTGAGTCCAATTTTTTGACCAATTGTATGGACAATTTTGAAGGAGGTGCCATGTTGTGCTGAGAAGAATGTATATCCTTTTGTTTTAGGATAAAATGTTTTGTAGATATCTATTAAATCTATTTGTTTCATAATTTCTGTTAGTGTCTATGTGTCTCTATTTCATTTCTGTTTCCAGGATCTGTCCATTGGTGAGAGTGCGTGTTGAAGTCTCCCAATATTATTGTGAGTTGCAATGTGTGTTTTGAGCTTTACTAAAGTTTCTTTAATGAATGCAGCTGCCCTTGTATTTGGAGCATAGACAATCAGAACTGAATGTTTATCTTGGTAGATTTTAATTTTGATGAGTATGAAGCACCCCTCCTTGTCTTTTTTGATAACTTTGGGTTCAAAGTCAGATATATCCGATATTAGAATTGCTATTCCAGCTTGTTTCTTGGGAACATTTGCTTGGAAAATTGTTTTTGAACCTTTCACTCTGAGGTAGTGTCTGTCTTTTCCTTGAATTGGGTTTCCTGTAAGCAGCAATATGTTGGGTCCTGTTGGTGTACCCAGTCTATTAGTCTATGTATTTTTTATTGGAGAATTGAGTCCATTGATGTTAAGAGAAATAAAATAAAAGTAATTGTTGCTTCCTGATATTTTTGTTGTTAAAGTTAGGATTCTGTTCCTGCAGCTGTGTTAGGTTTGTTGAAGGATTACTTTCTTGCTTTTTCTAGGTTGAAGTTTCCATCCTTGTGTTGGTGTTTTCCTTTTATTATCCGCTGAAGGATTGGATTCATTGAAAGATACATTGTGAAATTTGTTTTATCATGGAATATTTTGGTTTCTTCATCTAAGGTAATTGAGAGTTTTGCTGTGTATAGTATTCTGGGCTGGCATTTGTGTTCTCTTTGGGTCTGTATAACATCTGTCTAGGATCTTCTAGCTTTCCTAGTCTCTGGTGAGAAGTCTGGTGTTATTATAATAGGCCTGCCTTTATATGTTTTTGACATTTTTCCCTTATTGCTTTTAATATTCTATCTTTATTTACTGCATTTATTCTGATTATTATGTGTCAGGTGGAATTTCATTTCTGGACCATTCTATTTGGGCTTCTGTAGGCTTCTTGTATGTTCATGGGCATCTATTTCATTAGGTTTGTGGAATTTTCTTCTATAATTTTGTTGAAGATATTTGCTGGCCCTTTAATTTGAAAAATCTTCATTCTCATCTACTCCTATTATCTGTATGTTTGGTCTTCTCATTGTATCCTGGAATTCCTGGATGGTGTTTTTGTTTGTTTGTTTGTTTTTGTTTTTGTTTATTTTGAGACAGGGTTTTTCTGTGTAGCCCTGGCTGTCCTGGAACTCACTCTGTAGACCAGGCTGGCCTTGAACTCAGAAATCTGCCTGCCTCTACCTCCAGAGTGCTGGGATTAAAGGTGTGTTCCACCATGGCTTTCCTGGATGTTTTAAGTTAGGATCTTTTTGCATTTTGCATTTTCTTTATTGTTGTTTCCAGTTTCTCTATGGAATCTTTTGCTTCTGAGATTCTCTCTTCCATCTCTTGTATTCTGTTGCTGATGCTTGCATCTATGGTTCCTGATTTCTTTCCTAGGGTTTCTATCTCCAGCATTGTCTCCCTTTGGGTTTTCTTTATTGTTTCTACTTCTGTTTTTAGATCTTGGATAGTTTTGTTCAATTCCATCACCTGTTTGGTTGTGTTTTCCTGGAATTCCTTAAGGAGTTTTTGCGTTTCTTCTTTAATGGCTTTTACTTGTTCAGCAGTGTTTTCCTGTAAATCTTTTAGGTATTTTTTTTTTTTTGCTTCCTCTCTAAGGCCTTCTACCTTTTTAGCCACGTTCTCCTGTATCTCTTTATTGAGTTATTAATTTTCTTCTTAAAATCCTCTACCATCACCATGAGATAAGATTTTAAATCTGAATCTTGGTTTTCAGGTGTGTTGAGGTATCCAGGACTTGCTCTGGTGGAAGTCCTGGCTTTTGGTGATGGTGAGTCGTCTTGGTTTCTATTAGTAAGATTCTTATATTTGCCTTTTGCCATCTTGTAATCTCTGTTTTTAGTTGTTATAGATGTCTCTGGCTGGAGTTTGTTCCTGCTGTGAATCTGCTAGCATCTGTCAGCACTCCTGGGAGTCCAACTCTCTCTTGAGCCTCAGTGGTCAGAGTACTTACTCCCTGCAGGCAAGCTCTCTTCTTGCAGGGAAGGTGCACAGAGGTCTGGAGCCCAGCTCTGCCTCATTTCAGAAGATGAATGCCCCAATGGCATCCTGTCCCAGAACCTATGTTACTTGTGCAGCCAATGTGCTCTCCTGAGCAGACTGTTCTCTGAGGGAATCAGAATACAAGATGTTGCCCTCACCTGGTCAAGAGGTCAGTGTTTTCTAGGGTTTTAGAGTTTCATGGTTCTAGTTTTTTGTTTTATTTTATTTTGCTTTTGTGTTTCTTTTTGTTTTTTAAATGATTTTAGGGATATAGCGATTTATTTATTTATTTATTTATTTATTTATTTATTTATTTATTTATTAAGTATTTTCATTTTTTTTAGGATTTTGGTTTATTTTTTTGTTTGTTTGTTATAAGATTTTAGGGTTTTTATGCTTTTAGTTTTTTTTTTTTTTTTTAATGATTTTAGGGTTTTGGAGTGCTTAGGTGATTTTTAGTGTCTTAGGTTTTTTGGGGGCTTCAGGTATTTTCTTAGGGATTTAGGGTTGTTTTTGTTTTAGGGTTTTAGAGACTTTTATGTTTTTAAAAGATTTTTAGGTTTTTAAGTTTTGAATAAAAGAATGTAAGAATTCAACATTGGAATGTCAGTACAATAAGTTTTCATCTTTCATTTTATACATACATTTATATTCATAATATAATAATTAAACATTATAATGAGAAAATTGTTTCTTTTTTAGTATTTCAAATATATTTGGTTAAGGCAACAAAGTGAAAATTGTTACCTCTGTGTCCTGAGTGCTTAGATTAATGTATATTTACCACCAATCCAGGACACACTGCTTCCTTGTCCACGAACATTTAGGCAATTTTAATGTTTCCTAGATATTACTTTTCACAATTTTTTGAAAGATTTCTTTTTTATAAGTTTTGAAAATACATGTATAACTGATATTTGATACATAATGTTTCCTATGTTTATGGTAAAAGAACTAACCCAGAATTTCCCACTTTTTATTTCATCAATCAGTTCAACTATCAATGCAAAACCTAAATCTTCAAGTTTCTGACATAAGGAAGAATGGCAAGATAGAACATACTAAGAGACATTCTACATATTGGGTTTTATGTGGATATCCTTTATCAACTTGGATTTGAACTTTGTACAAGAACATAGGAATGGATCATTTTGCATTCTTCTACATGCCGAAAACCAGTGGAAGCAGTACCATTTGTTGAAAATGCTGTCTTCTTGTCACTAGATGGTTTTGTACTCACTGTCACAGTTTAAGTGAGGATAGTTGTGTGGGTTCATTTCTGGGTCTTCAATTCTATCCTGTCCTGTTTGTCCATGGCTAAACATAATCAAAAATAAGAATTAAAGGTTTGCCAGTAGTGTCTTAGCACCAGAACTAGTGCCTCTGTAAATTCTCATATATCATCTCAGATCTTCCACAGAGGCAACATTTTTTTCAAGGTTCAAACAGTCTAAAAACAATTTTCCACCCTCTAATTAGTGACCGAAACACAGAAAAGCCTTTATTCATACATTTTACTCAAATCTACACAGAAATATTTCAATATCAATCACGTAAAAACAGATATAAAGTCTTCACTGTACACTAACTTGAAGCTAGGCATAAAGGATTTCCTTTACACATCAATAAAAAAAAAGGAGTAAAACTTTATAAAATTAATATCGTATCTCAACTCTGAATATTACACACACATGAGTGAAGCATTGCTTTAATCATAGTGATTATATCAAAAAGGTCCAACAAGTCACCTCATAGAAGACAATCCATGATCACTAGTGTCCACAAAACATAAACACATAAATCATTTTCTTTTCTTTTTTTTTTTTATTTATTTATTTTTTCAAACACCAATTTTTTTGGGGATTTTTAATATTTTTATTACATATTTTCCTCAATTACATTTCCAATGCTATCCCAAAAGTCCCCCATAGCGCCCCCCACTTCCCTACCCACCCATTCCCATTCTTTTGGCCCTGGCATTCCCCTATATTGGGGCATATAAAGTTTGCAAGTACAATGGGCCTCTCTTTCCATTGATGGTCGACTAGGCCATCTTTCGATACATAGGCAGCTAGAGACAAGAGCTCCAGGGTTCTGGTTAGTACATCATGTTGTTCCAACAATAGGGTTGCAGATCCTTTAGCTCCTTGGGTACATTCTCTAGCTTCTCCATTGGGAGCCCTGTGATACATCCAATAGCTGACTGTGAACATCCACTCCTGTGTTTGCTAGGCCCCGGCATCGTCTCACAAGAGACAGCTATATTTGGGTCCTTTCAGCAAAATCTTGCTAGTGTATGCAATGGTGTTAGCGTTTAGAAGCTGATTATGGGATGGATCCCTGGATACGGCAGTCTCTAAATGGTCCATCCTTTCATCACAGCTATGAACTTTGTCTCTGTAACTCCTTCCCTGGGTGTTTTGTTCCCAATTCTAAGAAGGTGCACAGTGTCCACATTTTGGTCTTCATTCTTCTTGAGTTTCATGCGTTTAGCAAATTGTATCTTATATCTTGGGTATCCTAAGTTTTGGGCTAATATCCACTTATCAGTGAATACATATTGTGTGAGTTCTTTTGTGATTGCGTTACTTCACTCAAGATGATGCCCTCCAGGTCCATCCATTTGGCTAGGAATTTCATAAATTCATTCTTTTTAATAGCTGAGTAGTACTCCATTGTGTAAATGTACCATGATTTCTGTATCCATTCCTCTATTAAGGGACATCTGGGTTCTTTCCAGCTTCTGGCTATTATAAATAGGGCTGCTATGAACATAGTGGAGCATGTGTCCTTTTTACCGGTTGGGACATCTTCTGGATATATGCCCAGGAGAGGTATTGCTTGATCCTCCAGTAGTACTATGTCCAATTTTCTGAGGAACCGCCAGACTGATTTCTAGAGTGGTTGTACAAGCTTGCAATCCCACCAACAATGGAGGAGTGTTCCTCTTTCTCCACATCCTCGCCAGCATCTGCTGTCACCTGAATTTTTGATCTTAGCCATTCTGACTGGTGTGAGGTGGAATCTCAGAATTGTTTTGATTTGCATTTCCCTGATGATTAAGGATGTTGAACATTTTTTCAGGTGTTACTCTGCCATTCGGTATTCCTCAGGTGAGAATTCTTTGTTCAGTTCTGAGCCCCATTTTTTAATGGGGTTATTTGACTTTCTGGAGTCCACCTTCTTGAGTTCTTTATATATATTGGATATTAGTCCCTTATCTGATTTAGGATAGGTGAAGATCCTTTCCCAATCTGTTGGTGGTTTTTTTGTCTTATTGATGGTGTCTTTAGCCTTGCAGAAGCTTTGTAGTTTCATGAGGTCCCACTTGTCAATTCTCGATCTTACAGCACAAGCCATTACTGTTCTATTCAGGAATTTTTCCCCTGTGCACATATCTTCAAGGCTTTTCCCCACTTTCTCCTCTATAAGTTTCAGTGTCTCTGGTTTTATGTGAAGTTCCTTGATCCACTTAGACTTGACCTTAGTACAAGGAGATAGGAATGGATAGATTCGCATTCTTCTACATGTTAACAACCAGTTGTGCCAGCACCATTTGTTGAAAATGCTGTCTTTCTTCCACTGGATGTTTTTAGCTCCCTTGTCGAAGATCAAGTGACCGTAGGTGTGTGAGTTCATTTCTGGGTCTTCAATTCTATTCCATTGGTCTATTTGTCTGTCACTATACCAGTACCGTGCAGTTTTTATCACAATTGCTCTGTAGTAGAGCTTTAGGTCCGGCATGGTGATTCCACTAGAGGTTCTTTTATCCTTGAGAAGAGTTTTTGCTATCCTAGGTTTTTTTGTTATTCCAGATGAATTTGCAGATTGCACTTTCTAATTAGTTGAAGAATTGATTTGGAATTTTGATGGGGATTGCATTGAATCTGTAGATTGCTTTTGGCAAGATAGCCATTTTTACAATGTTGATCCTGCCAATCCATGAGCATGGGAGATCTTTCCATCTTCTGAGATCTTCAATAATTTCTTTCTTCAGAGACTTGAAGTTTTTATCATACAGATCTTTCACTTCCTTCGTTATAGTCACGCCAAGATATTTTATATTATTTGTGACTATTGAGAAGGGTGTTGTTTCCCTAATTTCTTTCTCAGCCTGTTTATTCTTTGTGTAGAGAAAGGCCATTGATTTGTTTGAGTTAATTTTATATCCAGCTACTTCACTGAAACTGTTTATCAGGCTTAGGAGTTCTCTGGTGGAATTTTTAGGGTCACTTATATATACTATCATATCATCTGCAAAAAGTGATATTTTGACTTCATCTTTTCCAATTTGTATCCCTTTGATCTCCTTTTGTTCTCGAATTGCTCTGGCTAGGACTTCAAGTACAATGTTGAATAGGTATGGAGAAAGTGGACAGCCTTGTCTAGTGCCTGATTTTAGAGGGATTGCTTCAAGCTTCTCAACATTTACTTTGATGTTGGCTACTGGTTTGCTGTAGATTGCTTTTATCATGTTTAGGTATGGGCCTTGAATTCCTGATCTTTCCAAGACTTTTATCATGAATGGGTGTTGGATCTTGTCAAATGCTTTTTCCGCATCTAACGAGATGACCATGTGGTTTTTGTCTTTTAGTTTGTTTATATACTGGATTACGTTGATGGATTTCCGTATATTGAACCATCCCTGCATCCCTGGTATGAAACCTACTTGGTCAGGATGGATGATTGTTTTGATGTGTTCTTGGATTCGGTTAGAAAGAACTTTATTGAGGATTTTTGCATCAATATTCATAAGGGATATTGGTCTGAATTTTTCTATCTTTGTTGGGTCTTTTTGTGGTTTAGGTATCAGAGTAATTGTGGCTTCATAGAATGAGTTGGGTAGAGTACCTTCTGTTTCTATTTTGTGGAATAGTTTGTGAAGAACTGGGATTAGATCTTCTTTGAAGGTCTGATAGAACTCTGCACTAAACCAATCTGGCCCTGGGCTTTTTGTAGTTGGGAGACTATTAATGACTGCTTCTATTTCTTTGGGGGATATAGGGCTGTTTAGATCATTAACCTGATCTTGATTCAACTTTGGTACCTGGTATCTGTCTAGGAACTTCTCCATTTCATCCAAGTTCTCCAGTTTTGTTGAGTATAGCCTTTGGTAGAAGGATCTGATGGTGTTTTGGATGTCTTCAGGATCTGTTGTTATGTCTCCTTTTTCATTTCTGATTTTGTTAATTAGGATGCTTTCCCTGTGCCCTCTAGTGAGTCTGGCTAAGGGTTTATCTATCTTTTTGATTTTCTCAAATAACCAGCTCCTTGATTGGTTGATTCTTTGAATAGTTTTTCTTGTTTCCACTTGGTTGATTTCACCCCTGAGTTTGATTATTTCCTGCCGTCTACTCCTCTTGGGTGAATTTGCTTCCTTTTGTTCTAGTTCTTTTAGGTGTGTTGTCAAGCTGCTAATGTGTGCTCTCTGTAGTTTCCTTTTGGAGGCACTCAGAGCTATGAGTTTTCCTCTTAGAAATGCTTTCATTGTGTCCCATAAGTTTGGGTATGTTGTGGCTTCATTTTCATTGAACTCTAAAAAGTCCTTAATTTCTTTCTTTATTCCTTATTTGAACAAGGTGTCATTGAGAAGAGTGTTGTTCAGTTTCCACGTGAAGGTTGGCTTTCTATTATTTATTTTGTTATTGAAGATCAGCTTTAGTCCATGGTGATCTGATAGGATGCATGGGACAATTTCAATATTTTTGTATCTGTTGAGGCCTGTTTTGTGACCAATTATGTGGTCAATTTTATAGAAGGTGCCATGAGGTGCTGAGAAGAAGGTATATCCTTTTGTTTTAGGATAGAATGTTCTGTAGATATCTGCCAGATCCATTTGATTCATAATTTCTCTTAGTTTCTCTGTTTCTCTGTTTAGTTTCTGTTTCCATGATCTGTCCATTGGTGAAAGTGGTGTGTTGAAGTCTCCCACTATTATTGTATGAGGTGCAATGTGTGCTTTGAGATTTACTAAAGTTTCTTTAATGAATGTGGCTGCCTTTGTATTTGGAGCATAGATATTCAGGATTGATAGTTCCTCTTGGAGGATTTTACCTTTGATGAGTATGAAGTGTCCCTCCCTGTCTTTTTTAATGACTTTGGGTTGGAAGTCAATCTTATCAGATATTAGAATGGCTACTCCAGCTTGTTTCTTCATACCATTTGCTTGGAAAATTGTTTTCTAGCCTTTCATTCTGAGGTAGTGTCTATCTTTTTCTCTGAGATGAGTTTCCTGTAAGCAGCAAAATGTTGGGTCTTGTTTGTGTAGCCAGTTTGTTAGTCTATGTCTTTTTATCGGGGGTTGAGTCCATTGATATTAAGAGATATTAAGGAAAAGTAATTGTTGTTTCCTGTTATTTTTGTTGTTAAAGTTGGCATTCTGTTCTTGTGGCTGTCTTCTTTTAGGTTTGTTGAGGGATTACCTTCTTGTAGTTTCTAGGGCGTGGTTTCTGTCCTTGTATTGGTTTTTTTCTGTTATTATCCTTTGAAGGGCTGGATTCGTGGAGAGATAATGTGTGAATTTGGTTTTGTCGTGGAATACTTTGGTTTCTCCATCTATGTTAATTGAGAGTTTGGCTGGGTATAGTAGCCTGGGCTGGAATTTGTGTTCTTTTAGTGTCTGTATAACATCCGTCCAGGATCTTCTGGCTTTCATAGTCTCTGGTGAAAAATCTGGTGTAATTCTGATAGGCTTCCCTTTATATGTTACTTGGCCTTTTTCTCTTACTGCTTTTAGTATTCTATCTTTATTTAGAGCATTTGTTGTTCTGATTATTATGTGTCGGGAGGTATTTCTTTTCTGGTCCAGTCTATTTGGAGTTCTGTAGGCTTCTTGTATGTTCATGGGCATCTCTTTCTTTAGATTTGGGAAGTTTTCTTCTATAATTTTGTTGAAGATGTTTGCTGGTACTTTGAGTTGAAAATCTTCATTCTCATCCACTCCTATTATCCATAGGTTTGGTCTTCTCATTGTGTCCTGTATTTCTTGGATGTTTTGAGTTAGGATCTTTTTGCATTTTACATTTTCCTTGATTGTTGTGCCGATGTTCTCTATGGAATCTTCTGCACCTGAGATTCTCTCTTCCATCTCTTGTATTCTGTTGCTGATGCTCGTATCTATGGTTCCAGATTTCTTTCCTAGGGTTTCTATCTCCAGTGTTGCCTCATTTTGGGTTTTCTTTATTGTGTCTACTTCCCTTTTTAGGTCTAGTATGGTTTTGTTCATTTCCATCATCTGTTTGGATGTGTTTTCCTGTTTTTCTTTAAGGACGTCTACCTGTTTGATTGTGTTATCCTGTTTTTCTTTAAGGACTTGTAACTCTTTAGCCATGTTCTCCTGTAATTCTTAAGTGAGTTATTAAAGTCCTTCTTGAAGTCCTCTACCATCATCATGAGATATGCTTTTAGATCCGTGTCTAGCTTTTCCGGTGTGTTGGGGTGCCCTGGACTGGGCGAAGTGGGGGTTCTGGGTTCTGATGATGGTGAGTGGTCTTGGTTTCTGTTAGTAAGATTATTACGTTTACCTTTCGCCATCTGGTAATCTCTGGGGTTAGTTGTTATCATTGTCACTGTTTAAAGATTGGAGCAGAAGCTGTGTTCCACTCACCAGCAGTCTCAAAATCCTATGGCGGGGTCGTGGGTAGCTGTCTGTACCCTGGTGCTGGTCCAGCCGGAAGAGGCCTATGGTCCTACTCAGGCCGGTTTTCTGCTTCCCTAACTAATGCAGTCTCTGGTTCCGCGCGCAATTGGATTGGAGCAGAAGCTGTGTTCCACTCACCAGAAATCTTAAGATCCTGTGGCGGGTGTTGTGGGTAGCTGGTGAGTGTCAGCCGACCCTGTGCCCTAGCTACCCCGGTGCTTTTCTGACCGGAAGAGGCTTGTGGCCCTACTTAGGCTGGATTTCTGCCTCCCCAACCAAAGCAGTCTCAGGTCCCGCGTGATTGGACTGGAGCAGAAGCTGTGTTCCACTCACCAGCAGTCTCAAAATCCTGTGGCAGGGGTCGTGGGTAGCTGGCGGGTGTCAGGCAACCCTGCGCTCTAGCTACCCTGGCGCTGATCCGGCAGGATGAGGCCTGTGGCCCTACTCAGGCTGGTTTCTGCTTCCCTAACTAATGCAGTCTCAGGTCCCGCGTGATTGGACTGGAGCAGAAGCTGTGTTCCACTCACCAGCAGTCTCAAAATCCTGTGGCGGGGGTCGTGGGTAGCTGGCGGGTGTCAGGCAACCCTGCGCTCTAGCTACCCCGGCGCTGATCTGGCTGGATGAGGCCTGTGGCCCTACTCAGGCTGGTTTCTGCTTCCCTAACTAATGCAGTCTCAGGACCCGCGTTATTGGACTGGAGCAGAAGCTGTGTTCAACTCACCAGCAGTCTCAAAATCCTGTGGCGGGGTTCGTGGGTAGCTGGCGGGTGTCAGGCGACCCTGCGCTCAAGGTTCCCCTGTGCTGATCCGGCCGGATGAGGCCTGTGGCCCTACTCAGGCCGGTTTCTGCTTCCCTAACTAATGCAGTCTCAGGTCCCGCGCGCAATTGGATTGGAGCAGAAGTTGTGTTCCACTCACCAGAAGTCTTAAGATCCTGTGGCGGGTGTTGTGGGTAGCTGGCGAGTGTCAGCCGACCCTGCGCCCTAGCTGCCCCGGTGCTTATCTCATAAATCATTTTCTAGTTCCATATGATTAATGGTATTTTAACTTCAGTCATTGAAACTTTTAAAATTAAAATCTTAAGAAAATACTTTAATGGTCTGTAGAGATTTCTCAGAATATAAGGGTATACACTGCCCTTCCTGGTGCTCAATGTTCAGATTCAAACATTCACATCAGTTGGCTCAGAACACCCTTCAGGGAGATCAGAAAGTTACTCATGTGCACATACCTCTACACACACACACACACACACACACACACACACACACACACACACACACACACACACACACATATTTTAATAATAAAACAAAATCTTAAAAGCCCATATATTATTTATTTAAAATGTCCGCGTACAAAAGCTGATGAGCTCCTGAAGGATTGATGAGTGGACTGGTTCTGACATCACTCTATAACTAGTCAAGTATGGAAACATTGTCCCATTTACCTTCCTTTGGCTTCCAAGCAATGCCACAATGGTCTAAGGAGCTGGAATTCTGCTAGGAAAACCAAGAAGAGAGAAGTAAAACCTGAAGATCTGGTCCAAATAGAGGTACATTCTTCCTCTTTGAATGTGGTTTCATTAGTTTTGACAACTGGTCTACCTTGAAACCAAGATAAAGGTGAGTCAAAAATAGGTGGGGCCACACTTATAATAAGACTGCATAGTTGTGTATATCTCTAAACATCTACATAAATATAATCATTTCCCTAGAAAATCAAGTTGATCAGATGGTATATTTCGATATTATTGGACTATGTTCTTCTTTCCAATGTGGCTATGTTCAATAAAGTTTCCTTCTATGATTTTCCATATTACATATGCAGAGTGACCACATGTATGGCTCCAGAAGAGCAAGGTGGCAATGGGTGTGGCAGAACAATAGAGTTGCAGGCTCCTCACAGACGTAAATAGTGAAACCTGAGCAAACAGGTTTCAGCCTGATGGGGGTTGGAGGTTACATAGCATGGCTTAAATAGAAGCTTGTTTGTGATATACATATACTAACCTACAAGACTGAATTGATTTAATAAAAATCTGACATAGTACCTACTTCTTATAAAATGAAAATTCCCAGATATTTATTTGCAGTTGCGAAGATCATCTGTTTGCAACAAATATCTGGAGATATGCATATTCAAGAACAACCTTGAGTGACATAAAAAACTGACATAGTCATATATTGCACTGAGAATGATCAACATCACATCCAACTGATTATATATATACTCATAGAATTCAATCTACAGAGAATGCATTTTTCCTTTTCACTAACATTTAAATGGATAAAGAATGTAGCCTCATTGGATCCTGCAGTAGATTGATTTCTAGCTTTTAGAAAACACTCTACACTAACTTCTATAGTGACTGCAATAGTCATAAACCTGACAGCCATGAATACTGTACCTGTTTCTTTTCTTGTCTTTTTTTTAAAGATTTATTTATTATTATATCTAAGTAGAGTGTAGCTGTCTTCAGATGCACCAGAAGAGGGTATTCGATCTCATTATGCATGGTTTTGAGCCACCATGTGTTTGCTGGGATTTGAACTCAGGACCTTCAGAAGAGCAGTTGGTGCTCTTAACCACTGAGCCATCTCTCCAGCCCCTGTACCTGTTTCTTTACATGCACATTTACATTAGTTTTAGACAAATACATTGGGGAATAAAATATGATACAGTGGATAAATCAGATAATGCTTATACTAGTTTTGTAGTGAGATGAGTATATTGATGTTCTGATGGATGAAAAGAGGACATGAATTGACAGAAGGAAATATGACTATCATATAATCCTGATGGTTGATTACTAAAATATAGAAAACCAAGAGTCCACCTCCGGAAGAAAGGCAGTGTACTAAGTGGAGAGATGGGCTTGTCACAGAATTTTTCTTAACTAAAAGGACTGCAGGGACAAAAATGGAGAAGAGACTGAGGGAAAAGAGGTCCAGTGACAGACCCAACTTGGAATCCAGCCCAAGAGGGGGCTCCAAGGCCTGACAGTATTATTGATCTTATGGTCTACTTTCAGACAGAAGCCTAGCATAGCTCTTTTTTCAAGAAGTCAAATAAGCAGATGACTGAAACAGGAACAGATCCATACACCTAACCAATGCAATGAATTCAGGGACCCATACGGCATAAATAGGGAAAGGCTGAAAGAATTTGAGCAACGACATATGAAGGTCAACATTCTGAACTAACCTGGACCCTTGAGATCTCTCAGACACTGAGCCACCAAAAAGGCTGCATACACCATCTAGAATGAGCTCCCAACTCATGTAAAGCATAGGGCTGCCTGGTCTAGGCTTAGGGAGAGATGACATTGCTAACTCTCCACAGAGTTTAGGTTCCAGGAAGTGAGCAGTTCTGGTATGGTGGGTTGAGGTTGGGAGGGATGGGAGAGTAGGGACATACTCTTTGTGTCAGGGAGATGAGGAATGGGATGAGAAAACGTTGGTGGGTCAGACCAGAATGGGGATAAAATGTGGACTGAAAAAAAAGAGAAATATTTTTTAAAATAATTAAAAGAGAAAAACATTTTTAATCTTGTTAACTGGAATGCTGCCTCTGGGTCCTTTAGTTAATTTGACTAAGGAGTTATCAGAAATGCAATATATTTACGTTTGTATTTGTACATTTATATATCATCTCTCTCTCTCTCTCTCTCTCTCTCTCTCTCTCTCTCTCTCTCTCTCTCTCCCTCTCCCTCTCCCTCTCCCTCTCCCTCTCCCTCTCCCTCTCTCTCTCTCTCTCTCTCTCTCTCTCTCTCTCTCTCTCTCTCTCTCTCTCTCTCTCTCTCTCTCTCTCTCTCTGTGTGTGTGTGTGTGTGTGTGTGTGTGTGTGTGTAGGTATGTGTAATAAAACTCCCAGACCCCCTTCAAGAGGAAAAAAATACAGGGGAAATATTTTCTAATATGAGCTCAAGAGATAACATTCTCAGAGAAAATGTTTGGCATGTTGTTCTAGGGCTATAAAGTTATCAACTACTATTTCAGGGAAATTTTAAATACAGGAGGCATAATTTATATAAAATGCAGGATAGAAATCAAAACTCAAAGGAATTCAGAAGCAAAAGCAACAAAAATAATAAACTTGAAAATAGGTAGAGCATTTATCTAGGTGTTTATGTCTATTCAAATTCATCTTTTTAAAACTTTTTTATTAAATAATATTAATCATTTATATTGCAAATGTTATACAGCTCCTAGATTCCCCTTACTGTGATTTTCCCCTTCCCGTTTCCCCTTTGTTTCTGAGAGTGTGCTCCCCCATCCATCCTAAACTCACTGCCATCATCTCTGCGGGAACAAATTCTACTGATTTAAATTCATCCTCACTCATGAGGTCAGACAAGGCAGTCCTCAGCTACATATACACCATGGCTATAGACTAGCTCATATATGTACTTTGGGTGGCTGTTTAGGCTCTGGGACCTCTGAGGGCTTCCACGTTATTGATACTGTTGTTCTTCCAATGGGGTGTCACACCCATCAGCTCCTTCAGTTTTTCTGTTAATTCTTCCATAGTTGTCTCTTACCTCAATCTAATGGTTGGCTGTAACTATCTGCATCTGTCTCAGTCAGCTGCTTGTAGGGCCTTTCAGAATGAAAGGCTACTGTATGAAAGAACAACATGGCATAAGTAATAGTGTCAGTGTTAGAACTTTCAACTGAAAATAGATCTTTTTAAAATTTTTTAATTGGGTATTTATTTCATTTACATTTCCAATGCTATCCCAAAAGTCACACATACACACACACACACACACACACACACACACACACACACACACTCTCCCACCTACCCACTTCCACTTCTTGGCCCTGGCATTCCACTGTACTGAGGCAAAATGTATTCACAAACACTGGGCCTCTCTTTCTACTGATGGCCAACTAGGCGATCTTCTGATACAAATGCAGCTAGAGACACAAGCTCCGGGGAGTTTGGGGGGTGGGTGTATTTGTTAGTTCATATTGTTGTTCCACCTATAGGATTGCAGATCCCTTCGGCAACCAATTCCAAGCATTCTTGTTCTCATAAAGACTATGTTTTGACAACTTCAATTAATCAAACAAGCAACATGGGAGCATATTTTTGAATCTTAGCAGTGTGCTTTCGAACAGGATGTCTTTCCAAATAACCCGTCAACAAATGACATTTCTATGCATATCCATGAATACTGTTTATCAAATTTATTATTTACATGTATTGCTTTTGATTTTACTTTTATAAATGATTTTTTGTATGCATATGATCATTGTGTCACAGTCAGATCACATTAGACATGGCTGGGAGCCACCATGTGATTTTTGGGAATTGCACTCAAGACCTTTGGAAGAACAGTCACTGAGCCATCAATTCAGCCTCTCCACTGATTTTCTCATCTTAGAGTTTAAAAAGCTTTTAGAGTGACACATTAGCCTGTTTGCTGTGGGAAGCAGTATGGCTGCAGGCCCCATGAAACCCACTTGTTTACTGCCTTGCCCGAGCTGCTCAGTGAGGCTGCATGTGTGTTCTGCCTGCCAGGCTGGAATGTTCCTCATGATTGGGACCTGTCAGCCTATCTGTTAATGACCTGAGCTCATGCCTGGAGCGTGTGTGAATTCTGATTGGATGAGGTGGGTTGGAGCTAGAAGGAGGTGAGTCAGCACAAGTAGTGAAGAGAGTAGTTTTAGCCCCTGCTGTGAGTAGAAGTAGAAGATAAGCTGTTGTAATATGAGTTTTTTTAGCCCTTGCCATGAGTAGAAGTAGAGTAAGAGAAGCTGTTGTAATAGGAGAAGTTTAGCCCTTGCCCCAAGAAGAAGCTGCTGCCCACTGAAAGATCCAACAAGCACCTGAGGGAGTCAGATGCAGATATTAATATCTAAACAATTTATAGAAATTGCCAACCCTCATGGTTAAATTAGGGAAAAGATGGAAGAGGTTGAGAAGGAGTGTAACACTGTAGGAAGACCAATAGTCTCAACTCTCCTTGATCTCATAGGCACTGGGTCACCAATGGAGCAGCATACATCAGCTGATATGAGGCCCCAGTAGAGCAGAAGACTGCCAGGTCTGCACTCAGTCAGATAAGATGCACCTAAACCTCAAGATGCTGGAGGTTCCAGGAAGTGAAGTAATCCGGTTGGGTGGCCTGGAGGATTGGGCATCCTCATGGAGATGGGGCCTGGGAAGCGACATGTGGCATGTAACAGTCAGAGGGTGGGTCAGAAGGGGATAGAATCTGGATTGAAAAAAACAATGAAAAAATAATGCAAAAAAAAAAAAAAAAAAAAACCAAAAAAACGAAAAGAAAGATGATCCTACAATAAGCAATTCAATGTCGAGAACTTGGGAAACAACACATTTTTTTTTAATTTTTAATATTTTTTATTACATATTTTCCTCAATTACATTTCCAATGCTATCCCAAAAGTTTCCCATAGTGCCCCCCACTTCCCTACCCACCCATTCCCATTCTTTTGGCCCTGGCATTCCCCTATATTGGGGCATATAAAGTTTGCAAGTCCAATGGACCTCTCTTTCCAGTGATGGCCGAATAGGCCATCTTTCGATACATATGCAGCTAGAGACAAGAGCTCCGGGGTACTGGTTAGTTCATCATGTTGTTCCAACTATAGGGTTGCAGATCCCTTTAGCTCCTTGGGTACTTTCTCTAGCTTCTCCATTGGGAGCCCTGTGATACATCCAATAGCTGACTGTGAGCATCCACTCCTATATTTGCTAGGCCCCTGCATAGTCTCACAAGAGACAGCTATATTTGGGTTCTTTCAGCAAAATCTTGCTAGTGTATGCAATGGTGTCCGCGTTTAGAGGCTGATTATGGGATGGATCCCTGGATATGGCAGTCTCTAGATGGTCCATCCTTTCATCACAGCTCCAAACTTTGTCTCGGTAACTTCTACCATGGGTGTTTTGTTCCCAATTCTAAGAAAGGGCACAGTATCCACATTTTGGTCTTCGTTCTTCTTCAGTTTCATGCGTTTAGCAAATTGGATCTTATATCTTGGGTATCCTAAGTTTTGGGCTAATATCCACTTATCAGTGAATACATATTGTGTGAGTTCCTTTGTGATTGTGTTACCACACTCAAGATGATGCCCTCCAGGTCCATCCATTTGGCTAGGAATTTCATAAATTCATTCTTTTTAATGGCTGAGTAGTACTCCATTGTGTAAATGTACCATAATTTCTGTATCCATTCCTCTATTGAGGGACATCTGGGTTCTTTCCAGCTTCTGGCTATTATAAATAGGGCTGCTATGAACATAGTGGAGCATGTGTCCTTTTTACCGGTTGGGACATCTTCTGGATATATGCCCAGGAGAGGTATTGCTGGATCCTCCAGTAGTACTATGTCCAATTTTCTGAGGAACCGCCAGACTGATTTCCAGAGTGGTTGTACAAGCTTGCAATCCCACCAACAATGGAGGAGTGTACCTCTTTCTCCACATCCTCGCCAGCATCTGCTGTCACCTGAATTTTTGATCTTAGCCATTCTGACTGGTGTGAGGTGGAATCTCAGGGTTGTTTTGATTTTCATTTCCCTGATGATTAAGGATGTTGAACATTTTTTCAGGTGCTTCTCTGCTATTCGGTATTATTCAGGTGTGAATTCTTTGTTCAGTTCTGAGCCCCATTTTTAATGGGGTTATTTGACTTTCTGGAGTCCACCTTCTTGAGTTCCTTATATATATTGGATATTAGTCCCTTATCTGATTTAGGATAGGTAAAGATCCTTTCCCAATCTGTTGGTGGTTTTTTTTGTCTTATTGATGGTGTCTTTTGCCTTGCAGAAGCTTTGCAGTTTCATGAGGTCCCACTTGTCAATTCTCGATCTTACAGCACAAGCCATTGCTGTTCTATTCAAGAATTTTCCCCCAAACAACACATTTTATTGTATAATGAACTCTATGATTTATTTTTCATTTTTGTGGGATTTGTATTTGTTTATGTGCTAAGAGAGAACATGTACAGCAAATGTATACAATTAAAGTATATTGTAAGAAAACCAGAAAAAATAATCAATCTAAATTTTTAAAGAAAATACTTTACTGAACAGAAATAAGAACTTTTACAGAGTCTAGAAATTTTCAGGATCTTATGAATGTTGAATTTTCTCCTATCTTTGTCTTTGTTATAAGTACAGATTGATATTTATCTTGCCACATTTCCTAGTGAGTGACCTAGAGAAACTGGATTGTAGTATTTGGCCTGCTATCCAATATGTGATTGATATAGGATTTTACTTGGCAGTCCAAACACTGCCAGGGCCCATCTTTATCTATTAAAATTGTGCACAAATTGTGGACTGTAAAAAGGAACTAACAAACCGTGTGAATTTTGATAGAAATGTTTGAATTAATAATTTTCTTCACATTCCAGTACATTCAGTTTAACTCTTGCAGTACATGGTAATAATTGATGTTTGTTATTTTAGTCACAGTAGAGAAAGGTTTGTGTTTTACAATATTTTTGAGACAATCATAGTTAAGGACATCTCTTATATGTAAAAAAAAAAAAACATGTCAGTTGTGAATCTTATGTATATTAAGTCACTATGGATAGACTCCTACTGTTTTGCTCTTTATGATGTCAAATTTATCTCAGTAAGTAAAGGAAGGTTTCCTTACTAAGTTTGACCTTTTCCATATGTTCAAGGAAAACCTGCCTTCACCCACTTCGGACATTCTAATTATTAGCCTATGAGAATCTCATAAAATGTTTTTAAAATATCTTCCAAAATTCATACATGGCAAACACCAAGATTCAAAATCTCATCTTGTGCTAATATGCTAAATAACTCTACGCTGTATCAGTGTTTTCTCTTTTTCATTGTTAATATGTGTGTAACTGCCAATGTAAGCTTCTTGATGAAAAGATATTAAAAAACATTTAAGTTTATGCAGATGTAAGAATGATTCTTGGGCATTGTGTAAGAAAACATACTTAGAGAGAGGTAAAGAAAAAAATTGCTAGCTTATTTTCATTTTTAAAAATAGAATTAGATATTTTTTCCAACAGGTATAGGTATTATGATAGCTTCCCCTATTATATATTTTATACTTCCTATATAATCCTCAATATTTTATTGCATTAAAAGGCAAATACATAAAAAAATTTAATGTCCAATGACTTTAACAAAAATAAACAACCAAACGGGAGTAGAGCATAATAAACAGACAAATAAAAGGAGATGGGAACACACAAGATAATTAAAGAGACATGGAACTCATAGTAAAATAAAATCAAAATGTAAAGCTCTAATATACAAAAAACTTGTTTGGTTAAAAACAAAAACAAAACATTAACATAAAATTTGAATCCAAGACAAATAGAAAAAAAAAAAAAAAAAAAAAAAAAAGCTCCACAAGATTCCCTGCAGTCGAGAGCCAACAAAAAATATGAACTTCATTGCACTTTTCATCTCTCCTATTGACTTGTTATATTAAATTAAATATGGATTCTTCTTAACTAGGACATTATACTTTGGTATTGAGATCAAGCTTACTATTAGAAATTATTTCCTTTATTGGAAATGTGTGTGTGTGTGTGTGTGTGTGTGTGTGTGTGTGTGTGTGTGTGTGTGTGTATTGGATTTCTGAGACAGGGTTTTTCTGTAAAGCCCTGGTTGTCCTAGAACTCATTTTGTAGACCGAGACACCCTTACTGAATAAAAATAAATTATGGACATATAGCAGTTCAATCCCTTACACAACACCTAAAATATAGGTTGATTTACAGAGCTATCCTGGGAAACATCTCATGGATTTTAACCTCTCATGTAAACAATGTCAAAAAACCAGATCATTCTAATCTCTTTGGTAATAAAACAAGGCTACAGCATATACCAAACAAGAATTAAAAAACACGTGCAAGTTGATTACAAATCAATTCTATTGTTTTTAAAATTACTAGATGAAAGTATCTATATTTCATTTTATAATTCCAAAATTATGAAATAAAATAGAATTCCAAAAGCCTTTGAGATAACAATTTATCATATCCCATGACTCTCATTACCCATGTAAAAATGTCAACACATCTGAAACACTTGCAAGTTTTAAAATTCTTTACACTCAATATGTTTGTTACCTTTAAAGACTGGCACAGAAATAATTAACATGATACAGTTTTTGAAGCTATGGGCATGATCTTTTAAGGATAACAAAATAACCCACCCCAAGCTTAACCAAAATTAGTAGTTCAGCAGATAATAGAAGTTTGTGTTTCATGGACTACATGATTTACTTTTCTCTTCTTTCTTTCCTTCCTTTTTTTTGGTCAGTTTTATGGTTTATGTTTTTGTGTTTTACCCTAAGAGAGATAATGAAGAAAAAAATGTGTGTTGGTAACAGAGGAGAACATGAACATATTTGGTAGAAGATGAATATTTCATTAAAATATACTGTTTAAAAATTAGGAATACTAAACAATTTAAAGTTTATATGTAAATTACAGAACAGATATTTCAAAAAAATTTTTGGCTGACTTGAGAAATTTTCAGGAGAGTTAACCATTAAATATGTCTTCTTTCTATTTTTTAATTTTATGTACAGATTGATAATTATCTTGAATTTTTCCTATTGTGTGACCTACAGAAACTGGTTTGTAGACTTTAGCATTTCCACCTATATCATGATTGAATTGGTATTTTAATTGCCAGTCAAAAAAAAATAAATAAAAAGAAAAAAAAAAAAAGCTACTGAGCTCTAAGGGTCTCTCTTTCCTTCTTAAAATTGTGAAGACTGCACAAAGTCAGAAATAAGCCAGGTGAGTCTTAGTATCACTTTTGAATTAACATTTTTCTTCCCTGACTTGAAAGCACAGTTTAACAATTTCAAAGCATGGTATTAACTGATTTTTTTTTTTCTTTTGCAGTACTGTGAAGTTTACATCCTAATTTATCTGAGTTCACATTAGGTATAAGAGTCTCTGATAATTATGAATGTGGGTCTGTTTTTCATTCCTATGGTTAGGTCATGAGTCTTAACTGTTAATGGACAGACTCAGATTGTTTTTTACCTGAGCCTGCAAAATTTATCCCAGTGAGTCAATGAAGGTACATGTACAAAATTTTTGCTTTTCTAAATGTTCAGGAAAGACCTGCCTCCTGCCCCTGGCCATACTCTATTAACCTATGACACTCTATTACAATAATTTAAAAAGTCTTTCCTAATTCATATGAGTTAAAGGACAAATATTCAGTTATACAATGTATTCAAATTCTCTCCAGGTTTTGAGATGCTACCTACTCTATGCTGTATCAGGGTATGCCTTTCTTCATTGCATTCAGTGTTTTCATGCCTAGCATAACCTTCTGAGAATTTTCTTTTCTACTTTCTTTCCCATTTATATTCTCCACCAAAGCAGAAATAATATGGATGACACCATGACTACAACATTGTTTCATTCTGCCCATATAACTGTGTGTTCTTCCTGGCTTGCAGAATTACTCATGGTGCTATTTGCTCGCAATAATATTTTACACATTGTCATGAAGTACTGCTTTTACATATTTCATATCCTATGTTTTAACACTAAAACCTAAATGCTGCACAATTATGTCAGTCATTGATAAATTCTTTTCATTCCAGGATTTGAATAACTGTTCTTTCTAGGCTACTTTTTCAATTAAAATATCCACAACATGCAAAATATGACATGACTTTCATATCAGTATTGAAATACTATGTATTTATCTTCTATTGGTTTTAACATGGATTGGTCTCATTAGAAATCTTGGAACTTGTATAAATATCTTCATTTTAATTAAAATTTGTGGCCAAGAAATTTAATGTGAGTATATCTCAGAGAACTTAAATTCACCATTTCAGTTAATAAAGTATGAATATTAAGATTTTTGGTGATGTCATTCAAAGTCAACACAGGAAGGATTATAAATTACCACAATTCATTTACTACCTTATTTTCCTAATTAGATATTTCAAACGTTAAGATTGCTAAATATGTTTTTATACATCTTAGAGTACATGTACTCAAAGAAATGTTGTGCCTGCTTGAATTTTTTTATCTTTTTGATGAGTAAATAGATATTAACAACAATTGAGTTTAGGCACACATGAAAATGAGCCTTGGGCATGTCATAGAAAAACAGGTCTTTAAAGTGAGGTAAAGAAATCTTTCTAGCTTTTATTTAATTTTTAAAATTAGAATTTGACTTTTTTCCATAGGTACTGTTATTTAAAATATTTTTTTTTTGAGATAGAGTTTTTCTGAATATCCCTGGCTCTCCTGGAACTCTCTCTGTAGACCAGGCTGGCCTTGAGCTAAGAAATTTGCCTGCCTCTGCCTCCCAAGTGCTGGGATTAAAGGCATGTGCACCAAGCATGTCTCATCCTTTAAACTTCCCATCTCAGCCCCAAATATTTTCTCTTACTAAAACAAAAATTAATATTTAAAATATAATATAAAATGACATAAACAAAAATAAAAAAAAAAGCAGAATAGAACAAAGAAAAGGAACAAGCAGAATCTGATGAAAATATACATGAGAAACACACAGACTCAGAACTCATCTTACAAAAAGATTAAAATACAGAAATGTAATCCACAAAAATACCTCTTTGGTAGAAACCAAAACCAGTAATTTGGAGCAAGGAGCAAAACACCCAGAGCAGTAGATAGCCATCACAAACCGTGAAATCAGTAGCGTTTTTCATCTCTTATATTGAGTTGATATATTAAACCATATATAGACTCTCCTTTACCACTAATTTGTATATAAAAATTTGATACGGAGGCATAACTTATACTCAGAAGTTATTTTCTTCATTGGAAAGAAATTAGAATATGACATACTTCCTAAATGCCATATCAGTACCTAATGAACACATAACAATTCAGTGCTTGACTCAACCCTGAAAATGTGGGTTGATTTGCACAGTGTTCATGTGAAATATTTCATATAGATTTTGTGGTCTCATGTAAACGGTGTGAAAAAGCATATTGTTCTAATTTACTTGGTAAACAATAGAAGACTACACATATACCAAAGAAGGAATTTTTTTGTTGTTTAAAGAAAAATAAGTTCCAGTTGATTGTATATACAATCACTCAGTTTAAGAACTTACTGTTTTAAAATATCCATATTGAGTTTTATAATTTTATAATTTCAAAATCATTTGAAAGACCATTTATCCTGTGCCTTGACACTTTGTACACCCATACTCCAAAACCTACCATATCTGGAATACAAACATAAATAAAAATTCCTTACACTCTCTGTCTTTTTTATCCTCAAAGACTGATATAGGAATGAACATCATGATACAATTGAAGCTATTGGCATGATCTCTTAAGGATAACACATTCATGAATCCCAAGCAATACCATAAGAAGCAGTAAATGGGATACATAAAAGTTTGTGTTTAATGTACTCCAAGATTTACGTTTCATTTCTTTTCAGTTTTTGGTTTTGTGTTTTTGTTGTTGTGTGGGGAGACAGACAGAGAGAGAGAGAGAGAGAGAGAGAGAGAGAGAGAGAGAGAGAGAGAGAGAGAGAGAGAGAGAGATGATAACAGCAATTATATGTAGGGAAGTAAGTAAAATCTTGCCATATTTGCTAGAGAATAAAAAAAAATAAATAAAGTTCCTTTTTTAAAAACCAGAATAGATAATTTAAATTTTAAAATATAATTCATGAAGAAAGTTTTATAAATCATTTTTCCAGAATTGAAAGGATTTGGGATCCTTTAAAAACAGAATTTATCTTCCTTTTCTGTATTTATTTTAATTACAGATTTGTATTTGTTTTGCCATATTCCCTTGAATATGATCTAGAAAAACTGGTTTGGAGAATTTGGCCTTTTTTCCTAAGTTGTTAGTGTTTCCATATTTTACTTGACATTGAAATCATTAAGGCTTCACATTTCTTCTAAAAATAGTAAGCCTTTTGTGACCCGAAAAAAGGAAGTAATAAACTCCAATTAAAATATAATCAAAATACAGAACCATAATATACAAAAACCTGTTTGGGAAAAACAAAGAAGAGTAACATGAAATTAAAAACAAACAAACAAATGAACTAAAGAAAAAAAAAATGGTTCCCTACTACATTCAAAGATTGAGATGGCTAACAAAATTAATCCGATGGCATTTTGCATCTATTTTATTCACTTGATATATTAAATTGAATATAGACTTTTCTTCACAACTAATTTATATATTACATCGTTAAATATCATAACCAACTAGGTGCAACTAATATTGTAAAGTCATTTTCTATATTGGAATGAAATTGGATGCAGACTCACTTATTGGATGCACATAACTGTAACAAACACATCGAATTTGAAGCACATACATAACAGCGATAATAATGGTTCATTAACAAATCACTTCTGGATCTGTACCTGCTACCTGAGGCTGTTCCACAGCCTGCTGAGCATGGTTCCCACCAGGAGGGACCTCTTCTTCCAGGAGTTTTTTTTTTTTTTTTTTTTGCTCCTGGGAAAGGAGTTTAGACAGCCACTTTCTGTCCAATAACTTTCTGGAGAGGGGCTGACAAGGAGAACAAGATCAGTGGAGCAGCTAGGACAGGATTCTTCCTGTCCAAAATCTGCAACCACAGCTTGGGCTGTCCCAGAGTCCTTAGTGCACAAGTTCTGCCAGGAGAGAGCTAGTCTTCCAGGAGTGGAGACAGAGGATTACACACCTACAGGAGGAACAAGCTCCAGCCAGAGACAGCAAGAACATCTAACACCAGAGATAACCAGATGGCAAAAGGCAAATCTAAGAATCTTACCAACAGAAAACAAGATTATTTGGCAACATCATAAGCCAGTTCCCTCAACACAGCAAGTCCTGGAATCCCCAACACACCAGAAAAGCAAGATGTAGAGTTAAAATCATGTGTCGTGAAGCTTACAGAAGATTTTATGGAGGATATAAATAACTCCCTTAGAGAAAAACAGGGGAGCAAAGGAAACAGATAGAAGCACTTTAAAGGAGAAGCACAGAGACTTATTAAACCAGAGGAGAGGTGGCATCCAGGGAGGGCTCAAAGCACTAAGCTCTAAGCTCTAAGAGTGAGAGAGTCATCTTGTGTCCCAGGTCCAGAAGAGACAAGTCTGGGCAGGAGAGTGCACTTGCTGAAAAAGCAGCAAAGCTTCTAGAACAGAGCATCTTTTGGGCCTGAATCTTCAGCCAGGAAGCAGAACTGAGCGCCAGACATCTGCACACTTTTCCCACCCGAGGAGATGTGGTCTCCACGGAGGGCTCACAGGCTGCAGAAGCAACATCGCTTCTGGGAAAGCGCCCCTTTCAGGCCTGCATTTTCAGCCAGGAGGTAAAGCTGAGCTCCAGATCTCCGTGCACCTTCCCTGCAAGAGTGGAGGTGGCATGCAGAGAATATTCTGAACACTGGGACTCAGGAGAGAGTTAGACTCCCAGGACTGCTGACAGAGGCTAACATAATCACAGTAGAAACAAACTCCGGCCAGAGACAGCTATAACAACTAACACCAGAGTTTACCAGATGGCAAAAGGCAAATGTAAGAATCTTACTAAAAGAAACCAAGACCACTCACCATCATCAAAAACCAGCTCTCCCACCACAGCGAGTCCTGGATACACCAACAAACCTGAAAAACACGATTCATTTTTAAAATCATATTGCAAGATGCTGGAAGAGGATTTTAAGAAGTAATTTAATAACGCACTTAAAGAAATACAAAAAAACATAGTTAAACAGGTAGAAGCCCATAAAGAGGAAACCCAAAATTCTTTTAAAGAATTACAGGAAAACTCTGCTACACAAGTAGAAGCCCTTAAAAAAGAAACACAGAAATCCTGTAAAGAATTACAGGAAGACACAAACAAACAGGTGATGGAATTGAACAAAAACATCCAAGACCTAAAAAGGAAAGTAGAAACATTAAAGAAAAGTCAAAGGGAGACAACTTCGGAGGTAAAAAACCTACAAAGGAAATTTGGAGCCATAGATATGAGAATTTGCAACAGAATATAAGAGATGGAGGAGAGAATATCAGAAGCAGAAGATTCCATATAAATCATGGACACAACAATCAAAGAAAATGCAAAATGCAAAAAGATCCTAACCCAAGAAATCCAGGAAATCCAGAACATAATGAGAAGACCAAAATTACAGATACTAGGAGTAGATGAGAATGAAGAGTTTCAAATTAAAGGGCCAGCAAATATCTTCAACAAAATTATAGAAGAAAATCAACCAACCAAAAAACCAAACAAAAACAAAAACAAAAACAAAAACAAAAACTTCTCAAACCTAAAGAAAGAGATGCCTATGATCATACAAGAATCCTACAAAACTCTAAATAGACTGGACCAGAAAAGAATTTCCTCCCAGCACATAATAATGAGAACAACAAATCCACTAAATAAAGATAGAATATTAAAAGTATTAAGGGAAAAAGGTCAAGTGACATATAAAGGCAGACCTATTAGAATTACACCAGACTTCTCATCAGAGACTAAGAAAGCCAGAAGATTATCGCCAGATGTTATACAGACCCTAAGAGAACACAAAAGCCAGCCCAGGCTACTTTATCCAGCAAAACTCTCAATTACCATAGATTGAGAAACCCAAAGTGTTTCAAGTCAAAACCAAATTCCCACAATATCTTTCCATGAATCCAGCCCTTCAAAGGATAATAAAGGGAAAACACAACACAAGGAATGAAACTACAACTTTGAAAATGAAAGAAAGTAATGCTTCAACAAACCAAAAATATGATAGCCTAAAGAAAAGAATCCCAACTATAACAACAACAACAACAACAACAAAATAACAGGAAGCAACAATCATTTTTCTATAATTGGTCATAAAACAGGCCTGAAAAGGCATAAAAATATTGAAATTAGCACATGCATCCTATCAGATCACTACAGAATAAGGGTGACATTCAATAACAACATAAATAACAGAAAGCCAATTTTCACCTGGAAATCGAACAACACTCTAGCCAATCATAACTTGGTCAAGGAAGAAATAAAGAAAGAAATTAACAACATTTTAGAGTTTAATGAAAATAAAGCCACAACTTACACAAACTTATGGGACACAATGAAAGCATTTCTAAGAGGAAAACTCATAGCTCTGAGTGCCTCCAAAAAGAAACTAGAAAGAGCATACACTACCAGCCTGATAGTATACCTATACACTCTAGGACAAAAGGAAGCAAATTCACCCAAGAGGAGTAGATGACAGGTAATAATCAAAATCAGGGCTGAAATCACCCAAATGAAAACAAAGAGAACTATACAAAGAATCAACCAAACCAGTAGCTGGTTCTTTGAGAAAATAAAAAAGATAGATAAACCTTTAGCCTGACTAGAGGGCACAGGGACAGTATCCCAATTTTAAAAATCAGAAATGAAACAGGAGACATAACAACAGAAGATGAGGAAATCCAAAATATCATCACATCCCACTACAAAAGGCTATAATCAACAAAAGTAGAAAACCTGGATGAAATGGACAAATTTCTATACAGATCCCAGGTACCAAAGTTAAATCAAGAGCATATAAATAATCTAAACAGTCCCATTTTCCTTAAAGAAATAGAAATAGTCATTAATCGTTTCAAAACCAAAAAAAGCCCAGGCCTAGATGGGTTTAGGCCAGAGTTCTATTAGACACTCAAAGAACACATAATACCAATACTCATCAAACGATTTCACTAAATAGAAACAGAAGACACTCTACCCAATTCATTCTTTGAAGCCACCTTTACTCTGTCATCTAAATCACAAAATGACCCAAAAACCAAAGAGGTTTTCAGACCAATTTCCCTTATGAATAACGATGCAAAAATAATAAAATTATTCCATATCGAATCCAGGAACACATCAAAAACGTCATCCAACATGATCAAGTAGGCTTCATCACAGGGATTCAGGGATGGTTCAATATATGGAAATCCATCAATGCAATACACTATATGACCAAACTTAAAGACAAACCTAATAATCATCTCATTAGATGCTGAGAAAGCATTTGACAAAATCCAACACCCCTTCATGATAAAATTCTTGTAAATACCAGGAATTCAAGGCCCATATCTAAACATAGGAAAAGCAATATACAGCAAAACAGGTGCTAACATCAAACTAAATGGAGAGAAATTTGAAGCAATCCCACTAATATCAGGGAATAGACAAGGTTGTCCACTCTCTCCCTACCTATTCAATATGGTACTTGTAGTCCTATCCAGAGCAACTAGACAACAAGAGGAGATCAAAGGGATACAAATTGGAAAGGAAGAATTTAAACTATTACCATTTGCAGATGTTATAATAGTATACTTAATTAACCCTAAAAATTCCACTAGAGAACTCCTAAACCTGATAAACAACTTCATCAAATTAGGGGGAAATAAAATTAACTCAACCAAATCAGTGGCCTTCCTCTACACAAAGGATAATAGGCTGAGAAAGAAATTAGGGAAACAGCTCCCTTTACAATAGTCACAAATAATATAATATACATTTGTGTGACTCTACTTAAGCAAGTGAAATTTCTGTATGATAAAATCTTAAAGTCTCTGAAGAAATAAATCAAAGAATATCTCTGAAGATGGAAAGATGTCCCATGCTCATGTATTGGCGGGATTAATATAGTAAAAATGACCATTTTGCTGAAAGCAATCTATAGATTCAATGTAATTCCCATAAAAAAAATTCCATTCAATACTTCACAGAGTTAGAAAGGGCAATTTGCAAATTCATCTAGAATAACAAAAATCTTAGGATATTTAAAACTATTCTCTACAATAATAAACTTTGGGTAGAATCACAATCCCTGACTCAAGCTGAACTACAGAGCAATTGTGAGAAAAACCTCATGGTACATGTACAGTGAAAGACAGGTAGATAAATGGTATAGAATTGAAAACCCAGAAATGAACTCAAACATGGATGTTCACTGGTTCTTTGACAAAGTAGATAAACCATTCTGTGGAATAAAGGCAGCATTTTCAACAAATGGTGCTGGTTCAACTGGCAGTAAGGAAGTTGAAGAATGCAAATTCTTACCACCTGCCACAAAGTTCAAGTCCAAGTGGATCAAGGACATCCACATAAAACCAGATACAGTGAGACTTACAGAGGAGAAAGTGGGAAGAACCTGGAACATATGGGCATAGGTGGAAAATTCCTGAACTGAACAACTGGCTTGTGCTGTAACATAAAGTATTGTCAAAAGGGACATCATAATATTGCAACACTTTTGTAAGGAAAAGGACAGTGTCAATAAGTAAAATAGGCAACCAACAGATTGGAAAAAATATCTTTACCAATTCTACATCCGACAGAGGGCTAATATCGAATATATACAAAGAACTGAGAAAGGTACACTTCAAAGAACAAAATAACCTCACTAAAAATGAGTGTAGAGCTAAACAAATAATTCTCCACAGAAGAATATCAAATGTCCAAGAAGCACCTAAAAAATGTTCAATATCCTTAGTCATCAGAGAAATGCAAATTAAAACAATTATGAGATTCTATCTCACACCACTCAGATTGGCTAAGATAAAAACGCAGGTGACAGCAGATGCTGGCAAGGATGTGGAGAAAGAGGAACAGTTCTCCATTGCTGGTGGGATGGTGAGCTTGTACAACCTCTTCGGAAATCATTTTGGTGTTTCCTCAGAAAACTGGACATAGTACTACAAGAAGATCCAGCATTACCACTCCTGGGCATATAACCAGAAGATGCTCCACTTTGTAATAAGGACACATGTTCCACTATGTTCATAGCAGCCTCATTTATAATATCCAGAAGTTGAAAAAAAAAAAAAAAACAGATGTCCCTCAGTAAAGGAATGGATACAGAAAATTTGGTCTATTTACACAATGGAGTACTAATCAACTATTAAAACAAAAATTTATGAAATTTTTAGGGAAACGTTTGGAACTAGATACTATCATCCTGAGTGAGGTAAGCCAATCACAAAAGAACACACATTGTGCACACTCAGTGATAAGTGGAAATTTGCCCAGAACCTCAGAATACCCAAGATATAATTCGTAAACCACATGAAACACAAAAAGAAGGGATACCAACTTTAGGATACTTCAATTCTCTTTAGAAGGGGTAACAAAATACCAATTGAAAGAGTTACAAGGACAAAGTGTGGAGCAGAGACTGGAAGAATGAGCATCCAGAGACTGCATCACCAGAGAATCCATCCCATATAAAATCACCAAACCCACACACTTTTGTGGATGTCAATAAGAGCTTGCTGACAGGAGCCTGATATAGCTGTCCCCTGAGAGGCTCTGTCAGTGCCTGACTAAAACAGAGGTGGATCCTAAGTCCTACCATTCTACTGAGTACATGGTTCCACAATGAAGGTGCTTGACATGGGGTCTAAGGAGCTGAAGGGGTTAGTAACCCCATAGGAGGAACAATAATATGAACAAACCAGTACCCGCAGATCTCCTAGACACCAAACCACCAACTAAAGTGTACACATGGTGGAACTCAGGTCTCCAGCTACATACATATGTAGCAGAAGATGGCCTAGTCAGTCATCAATGGGAGGAAATGCTCTTGGTACTGTGAAGGCTCTATGCCTCGGTCTAAACGGAGAATGCCAAGAACAGGAAGTGGGAGTAGGTGGGTTGGTGAGCAGAGATAGTGGGGAAGCAAGGGGTGGTTTTTGAGGTGGGGGAACCAGGAAAGAGGATATCATTTGGAATTTAAATGAAGAAAATATCTAATAAAAAACAATAAAATATCAGATGGGAGAATCAGCATTCCTGACCTCAAGCTGCACTACTGCAATAGTGTTAAAATATTGCATGGTATTAGTAAAGATACAGAAACATTGATCAATGGAACAAAATTGATGATCCATAAATAAAACCGTACATGCACACTTGATCTTTAACAAAGAATCAAAAAATATACAATGGAAAAAGGAAAGCTTCTTCCAATATGGCGCTGGTCTAACTGGCTGAGTGTATTAAAATAGACCCATATTTGTCACCTTGCACTAAGCTCAAGTCTAGTGGATCAAGAACCTCAACATAACAGAAGAAATTAATGGGAGAGAAAGTGAGAAAAAGCCTTGTCCTCATTGGCACAGGGGGAATTTCCTTAACAAAACTCCAATGGTTCAGTAGCTAAGATCAAGAATTGAAAAAATGTTACCTCATGAAACTGGAAAGCTTCTGCAAAGCAATGGGCATATTCAATGAGACAAATCGGCAACTTATAGATTGGTAAAACATCTTCACTAACAGCACATCCAATAGAGGGCTAATATTCAAAATATATAAAGAACCCAAGAAGCAAACCACAAAATATCCAAATAGTCCAATCAAAAATGGGGAATAGTATTGAAACCAGAATTCACAACAGAGGAATCTCGAATGGCAGAGAAGCACCTAAAGAAATGTTCAAAGTCCCTAGTGATAAGAGAAATGAAAAACCAAATCAGAATAGCTAAGATCAAACTTCAGGTGACAGCAGATGCTGGTGAGGATGTGGAGAAATAGGAACATTCCTCCATTGCTGGTGGGATTGCAAACTGGTATAAACACTCTGGAAATCAGTCTGCAGGTTCATCAGAAAATTGGAAATAGATCTACCTGTAGACCCAGCTGTACCACTCTTGGAAATATACCTAAAAAGATTCTCCAACATTCCATAGGTGTATGAGTGCCACTATGTTATAGTGTCCTTCTTTGTTATAGACAGAATCTGGAAACAACCTAGATGTCCAGTAACAGAAGAATGCATACAGTAAATGTGTTTCATTTACACAATAGGATACTAGTCAGCTATTAAAAATGAGGACATCCTGAGATTTGCAGGCACATGAATGGAATTAGAAAATATCCTGAGTGGGGTAACTCAGACCCGAAAGGACATGCATGGTATGTACTCACAAATAAAGGGATATTAGCCAGAAAACAAACAAACAAACAAACAAACAACAACAACAACAAAACATTCAGAATACTGACGATACTGTCCACAGAACTGAAAAGGTCAAGAAGCTGAAGTGCCCAAGTGAGGACAACTCATTCCCACTTGGGAAAAGAAGAAAGCAATCACAAGTCGGAAGGGAGGAAGAGAGTTGCAAAGGAAAGTGGATGGGGTAGGAGGGAGTTGGAGAGAAATGGAAACCTTATCTGGATTTGGATGAGGGAAAAGGACTGAAGACCTGAGAGCCAGCAGAAAGAATATGAACAGGCAACCTCAGAAAATAGGAGGTTGAGGTGACCCCACAGAATGCACCAGAGACCTGGCAGGTGAGAAACCCCCAAGACTCAAAGTAAGGGACCTTAGATGAAATGCCTGACAGTAGGGAGAGGGAACTTATAGAATCCACCTCCAGAAGGAAGACAGAACATCAAGTAAGGGATGGGGTGGCTGTCCCATTCCCACATTTGACCCATAATGGTTCCTATCTGAAAGAACTGCAGTGATGGAAATGAATAGGAGCCTAAAGAAAAGAAGTTCCAGCAATAGGTCCAAAGTGAGTTCCAGCTCAAGGGCGTGTCCAAAGGCCTGATACTATTACTGAGGCTACAGAGCACTCACAATAAGGGACCTATTGTGACTGTCCTCCAAAAATCCTAACAAGCAGCTGGAAGAGTCAGATGCAGATATGTGCACCCAATCAATGGACAGAAGCAGCTGGCCCCTGTTGTTGAATTAGGGAAGGCTGAAAGAAGCTCAGGAGAAAGTTGATCCTGTGAGGATCAGCAGTCTCAATTAATCTGGACATCTGAGATCTCTCAGACACTGGACCATCAAATAGACAGCACATACCATCTCATATGAGTTCTCCGACACACATACTGTATAGGACTTCCAGGTCTGTATTCATTCACAGGTGGATTCATAACCTCAAGACACTGAAGCAGTTTAGAGGACACTTGTGGTTGGGGATTGGATTGTCCATGTAAATAAACATATGGTATTCTTGGATGCTGAAAAAGCCTTTGTCAAAACACAATACCCCTTCACATTAAAGACTTAAATCAGAAATGCAAGGCACATATGTAAACATAAAGAAAGCAATATAGAGTAAGCCAAGAGCCAACATAACGTTAATGAACAGAAAATATGAAACAGTCCCTCTAAAATCAGGGACAAGAAAACACTGCCCCCTCTCTCTGTCTCAATGTAAGATAGTACTAGCTGTTCTAGCTAGAGCAATTACGCGATAAAAAGTGATGAAGGAGATTCAAATTGGCAAGGAAGAATTAAAGGTAACATTATTCATGAATTATATGTTAATATACATAAATGACCATCAACATTCTACCATTGCACTCATATGGCTCGCTATTTCAGAGAAGTGGCTAAACAAAAATTACCTCAAAATCAGTAGCCTTCTTTTATCGAATTGATAAATAGGCCAAAAATGAAGGTAGGAAAACAATACACTTCACAAATAGGCACGAATATTATAAAATATCTTATAACTTTATCCAAGCTGGTAAAAGGTCCATTTGACAACAACTTTGTGTCACTGAAGAAAGTAATCTTATAAGGAGCATACCAAAAGAGGAAAGGATCTCCCATGCTCATGTATTGATAGGATTATCATAGTGAAAGTATCCATCTTACCAAAATCAATTTACTGATAAAATGGAATCCTCATCAAAATTTCAAGGCATTTTTTTTATAGACTTTGAAAGAGAACATCACCACTTCATGTGCAACAAAAAAATCTAGTATAGTGAAAACTATTCTGAACAATAAAAGAACTAAATACTAATATTAAAATTATTTCTATAAAGAAGCAATTCCTGCGTTTGTGAGCTCCATCAATGAATGCTCTTGTCCTGCCATAATATTCTCCTTAGGAATTTGTTACCTTAAAAAATGGGACTGCACTTCTCCATTGCAGGTATGTACTCATCTGAACAGAGATCAGGCTTTAGGAACAATGATTATTTGAAATGCCGTGACTTCAAACTGACTTTGGGCTGCTAGAAAAGTACACAACTCTCCTATAACTATCCAGCAAGATAATGTCAACATCATTTAACTTAGAGCTGACTTCCAAGAATCCATCCTTGTATTCAGAAATTAAATGTGTTAAGTCTCAAACTTAGGACAAATGGCCTATTTGTCTATAGTAAGGATGGCACTCTGATCCTTATTTATATAAAATAAAGTGGATGCTGGGCACTGTGGGCCTGGCTTTCAGAGATTTTCCAGCAAAGGGAAGTGAGTGTAAGCAGGGAGACAAAGTCTCTGCCACACCTTCCATGTAACTCAGTAACTCAGAGCCTCTCTGAACTGAGTCGGATCAGGCTGGGCTGAAAATCCAACAATCCAGTGAGACCTGCAGTGGGACCTCAGGTGGCTCTACAGGAGAAAAGATCTCTTTCCAAGTGTTACATACAGCTCTTGGAACAAAAGGCTCAGACGAAGGAATAGTTCTCACATCTAGTTTGATGAAGGATCTTGACAACCAGGGGAGAAAATTGACGGCATATACACTGAAAAGAGCTGAAGGGGGACCTCGACTTCTTGTAGGGCTAAATAGATGATATGTATTTCTTTATATTGGGGGGAGTGACTGGGTAGCTCTTTGAATCGGAGGAGCCTCCCTCTTTCCCTAATCAGTAAATATTGACGGGGCTCCTGCTATGGGCCCTTTTGAGAATATTTTGGGGGTAGCCATTGCAACAGAGGGAGGGCCGAGGCCCACTTCTCGTCAGGATAATGGTTGCCAATTTGTCCTTGGAATCCTATTAAGTTGATAGCCAAGCAGGAGTGATTTTTGTTTAGCCACTGAATATCAGAGAGGGAGAAGGGGATGACAAGTTCGGGTTCTTTTTGTAGGGTTTGCAGGGCTCCATCCCTCTAATTTAAAATTATTCTACTGATGGCATCTACCTCATTTAAAATTTGGGGTTTGCCATCCATCAGGGTGTGGACCCATTCCAGGACCCCCTGATGTTGGTAAAGGTGCCCCAAAAGCATAGGGGAGTGTTGGGAGCTATTAAGAATATATTGTCTTGATCTCTGAATTGGGCCTCCCTCGCCCCAGAGAAGAAAAGGGGATCAAAAGCAGGCCACAGATGCACAGCTCTGAGAACAACCACAGATTTTTCCAGCCCTAAGTCAGCGCCAGATGTCCTGACCACAAGATGTACCCTGATACCACCAAGTTCCTGCTTCCTGTGTAGTCCACAAAAAAAAAAAAAAAAAAAAAAATTCAGCTGGCCCATCCCTCCTACTGAGAAGTACCTTCTCCTTTGCTTGTGCATTTCCATTGTCCCATTCCTCCTGCTGAGAAGTAATTCCCCTTTTGCTTGTCCATTTAAGCCTTGAGCCTTGTTGAATATAGTGAGACCTTGATGCTAATCAGAGTGCTTCCCTTTGTCCTTCATAGCACTTAATTCTCATCTCTCGCTCCCCCCATTTGGTTCTTAGGAGAAGGTCCCCTCGAGGCCCTCGAATAACTGGAAATGCTGGATGGGTCAGGGGAAGAGTTAAAGATGAGGAGTGGTATAGGTTTTGTTGGGTAATACCTAGGACGTTCCTTATCTTTTAGGGCTGCATTGACTGAATTTAGAACACGGACTGTCTTGGGGACAGTGTTCTCAGGGAGGACAGACATTTTTCTCCTTTCAGGAGGTTAAAGAGGGGTCGAAGGGTGCTTATAGGAAGGGGGAGCTAGGGATAAGGCCAACTGAGGTTGCCCAGAAAGATCTGGAGGGAGGCAAGAGTTATTTTTTGAGAGAAGGAAATGGTGGGTTTGAGGTGACATATTGAAGTAAGGGAAATCTCTGTTCCTAAAAATGCAATGGTTGGAATAATTTGGGTTTTGTGAGGGGCTGTTTTGAATACTAGGGCAGATAGGGAGGTTATCAGCTGCTCCTTAATTTCAGATGGGGAGGTAGAAGAGTCTCCCCAAACTGAAATATCATCCATGTAATGATAGATATTGAGTCCTTAGTCTAAATAGGATATTAATGCAGTGACTACAGCCTCCTGACAAATGATTGGACTATTAGCCATTCCCTGCGGGAGAGCAGACCATTAATATCATGAGGCTGGGCCAGAGTTCTAAATGGAGGTACCAAGAATGCAAAAGTTTACACTCTCAGGGGTGGAGGGGGATGGGAAAAGCATTCTTTTATGTCTTTGCTAACAGAGGAACATTAGCAGGGATGGCTGAGATGTGGGGTAGTCTTTTTGGGGAGCCCCAGACTCGCATGTATTTATATACAGTTCTGTGGGTGATTGAAGGGTTGACATCAGGCATCTCTCATTGGCTTGGATTGAGACTTTGGGGAAACCTTATTTGCATGTAGGAAGGCTTGGTGCTGTTCCTACATGGCTAATTGCTAGGCCTCTCCTATGGGGACTGTGTGGGTGGTAACTTGGAAAGGAGACAGGTCCAGGAGACATGGTCTAATGCATGCCATCCCATGTAGGTGAATTATCGCCACCGGGTCCAAGGGTTTAAGTTCTAGCCTCAACTGGAAACTAAGCTGTCTGTGTTTAGCCCATTGCCCCACAGACCACCAGTTATTCATAAACACTGTTACATTTGTTACCCTGTAACAGCTACAGAATCTTTAATCCTTAATCCTCAGCACTTTTTGCTGCACATACCACCCTAAACTGTTCTAGTTTCTGAGTTTCACTTTCCTTCCTTCAGACTCTAATCTGTATATAATCCCACACAACATGTCCTTGTGGTCTCTTGGACACATGGCTTCCTGCCTTGCTCCTGGCCTCTTGGCATCTGTTTGTTTTCTCTTCCACTTTCTCCTTCCCTATATCACTGTGTTCAGTCTGCTTGGTTCCAAATGCATTTAGTTCTTTTATTTCTAATCTCTTGAATAAACCTTCACATCAACCATGCATAGGAACTACATACTTCCTCACCCACCCTTCTTTCAACATGGTATACTTCAGATATATGCTGTGGAAAGAGAACAAAACACCAAAAGATCCATAATTGGAATAATTTTTGATAATTACAAAGCATGTCTATTTAAAAATACAAAGAGAAACTTGTTTAAAATAGCCAGGATATCTGCTATGTCCCCTCCATGGTACATCTTCTAGTTCACATCTCTACCTGCAATTCCAGCATGGCACTACCAAGCTCCTGGTCCAGAGCTTGCTTGCAACTCTGGAAGTCTGCTGCCATCCAGGAGAGCAGGACTCATGGCCATATTGTCACATAATTTTCACAGTTCAATTACATTAGTGGAGAGGAGGTCTTTAATTGGACAGGGAAAAGGGAGGCAGAGCTAAGACTTATTTTGTTTTTGGGGTTTTTTTGTTGTTGTTTGTTTGTTTTTCTTTTGCTTTTTATCCCCAGATGTGCTAAAATGTTTTTATTTTATTTTTTTATTAGATTTTTTTATTTACATTTCAAATGCTATCCCAAATGTTCCCTATACCCTCCTCTGACCTGCTCCCCTACCCACCCACTCCTACTTCTCGGACCTGGCCTCGCTCTGTACTGGTGCATATAAAGTTTGCAATACCAAGGGCCTCTCTTCCCAGTGATGGCTGACTAGGCCACCTTCTGATACACATGCAGCTTGAGACACAAGCTCTGCGGGTATTGGTTAGTTCATATTGTTCCACCTATAGGGTTGCAGACCCCTTAACCTCCTTTGGCGCTTACTCTAGCTTCTCCATTGGGGGCCTTGTGTTCCAACTTATAGATGACTATGAGCATCCACTTCTGTATTTGCCAGGCACTGGCAAAGCCTCACACGAGACAGCAATATCAGGGTCCCTTCAGCAATATCTTGCTCTCATATACAATAGTGTATGTGTTTGGTGGCTGATTATGGGATAGTTCCCCATGTGGGGTAGTCTCTGGATAGTCCATCCTTTCATCTTAGCTCCAAACTTTGTCTCTGTAACTCCTTCCATGGGTATTTTGTTCCGTATTCTAAAGAGGGATGAAGTATCCACAAATTGGTCTTACCTTTTCTTGATTTTTTTGTGATTTTCAAATTGTATCTTGGGTATTCTAAGTTTCTGGGCTAATATCCACTTATCAGTGAGTGCATATCATATGTGTTCTTTTGTGATTGGGTTACCTCACTAAGGATGATATCCTTAAGATACATCCATATGTCCATGAATTTCATAAATTCACTGTTTTTAATAGCTGAGTAGTACTCCATAAGTGAGTAACTGGGTAGTGATAAAAGGGAGTCACATGAGTTCAACTGCTAGAGTTAAAACAAATAGACTGCTAGCAGAGCTAAGGAAACAGGCTGTGGGATTAAATTGTGAATTTAAAATTAAGATTCTTTGCTTTTAGGATAAATTTATATTCAGATTCTGCCTGAATCACATAGGAAATATCACCTACATTTCAGAATTAGATAGGGAATATTAGTCACGGACTCCAGTGTAGAGAGTGCAGTGATTATCATTGCCTGCTTTGAATAGGAATTAATTATCAATGTCTGTGGCTCCAGGTACTTAGTTCAATAGACAGATATTATACAAGTATTAATACAATGTCTGTGTCTCTGTCCAAGAGCCAAATGGAAAGATGGGATAGATGTTTAAGAAGCCACAGAAAGCTCATATTCTGATAACATGGGCTCAACGGGAATCTTGAGTGTGTTTTCCTGCTTCTGAAGATAGGAAATGCCTAGTATAGGCACCTACAGTATCTTATTTTACTTCATTTGTTTTGGATTGTTTTGATTTTCAAACTGGGTATAATTTTGTGTTTTGTGTTTATATTATTCCTGTGAGAGAGAGGTCTAAATAAAGGATTTTCTGTTTACTGGCTCAAGGATATGCTGATTTGGGGAAAAGATTTTTTCTCTATGTCTATGGCCAAAGTTATTTACACTTTCCAGAGTTACATGAATAAAATATAACGAAAAGAGACTTCCAGAGGACTAGGTAACAGAAAATCAAACAAAATATATGTCTTGATGATATTAAAATTTAGTTTTGGGATTTATATATTGCATAATATGCAGCCCTGGGGGATATTCTATTCAGACCTGCTTGAATTCCTGATGTCCTGGACTTCAGTCAGATCTACTCGAGACATGGAGATCAGAGAGTATCAATCCTATTTTCTCTAACATTCCCCTCCCCTTCATAATTTCTCAATGCCCATATTCAGCTTGAAGAATATATGAAGAGCCATCTAGCCAGTTCCCTGGGCTTTGGGGCTTGAGATGGTTATTAATAGGCTATCTTTCTAGGGAATAGAGGAATGATCATACTGGAACAGAGTGGCATAGCTAGAATTGATTGCATAATCAGAACCTCATTTGGTAGAAATCTCCTTATTACTAAGCTAAAGTCATAATTTCTTTTTTTTCATTGATTTACTTAATTAGGTATTTTCTTCATTTACATTTTGAATGCTATCCTAAAAGTCCCCTAGACCCTCCCCACCACACTCCCCTACCCACCCTCTCCTACTTCTTGGCCCTGGCATTCCCCCATACTGAGGCATATAAAGTATGCAAGACCAAGAGGCCTCTCTTCCCAGTGATGGCTGACTAGGCCATCTTCTGATATATATGCATCTAGAGACACGAGCTCCGTGGGTACTGGTTAGTTGATATTGTTCATAACCTATAGGGTTGCAGACCCCTTTATCTCCTTGGGTATAAAGTCATAATTTATTAGATTGTACATAGTTTTTTTAGATGCAAAATCAAGGGTTTTATTGGTATAAATTTCTTCTACTTTTATAAAATTTTATAAGTACAAGGATTAGGACTATTCCTTTTATAACTGTTTTTTTAATATGACCTGAAGGATTTTCCCTGTCCAATTACTTTATTGCAGAGAAGGTCTGTGATTGGACTGGGAAAGGGAGGCAGAGCTAGATGTTGAAGAGTCATGGATCATCTAAGGGTAGGAGGAAAAGTAAGATGGCTGTGGACATGAACCCACGTGGCATTTACCAGCCACAAGTAGCTATGATTTCACAAGGTTAAAAATACTGGGGTAAAGTTTTTTTTATCATTACTAATGAGCTCTGATATTATTGTATTGTCATCCTGTAAACTGTGATTTTTATTGATACATAAGTCTGATTGGTTATTTAAGCCTTAAGAGTCTTGATTTTACCGAGTTACTGTGTATTGTTATATGCAACTGCTAGGATGGTGGTTCTATTTAGTTACTGAAATGTGGGATCATAGACTACATGGAGTCATAGCGGAGGAACTACTAGCTGCTCCTGGAACAACCGAGCCAGATGATGTGGGGACTATATGGAGAGAGTTGTTGGTGGCAGGAGCACAGGAGTGTAGTCAAGCCTTTCAGAGGGATGGTGGGCTTATTTTTTAATATTTCCCACAATACCCTGTGGGTTTACTAGGCAGGCCAAAACTAGTAACTATTAAAAGGCTCAAGATCAATTCAGTATGTCAAAACAAGAACTCAGTTGTCATATAACAGCAAGCCCTGTAATTGCTAACACACATGAATAACACAAAAATTACCTTAATTATAATATTAGAATGATGATATAACCCTTAAAAAAAGAAACTAATAAAACGATTAAAAAATTATGGCAAAGTACAACCAGTCATGTAGAGACCATTAACAAGGAAAAGAAATTAACAAACAAAAAGAAATACTTAAAAGGATAATCAAAGAGTTGAATAAATGATTAAAACACTCCAAGACCTAAAAATGAAAATAGAAGCAATAAAGAATACGATCTGATGCAATCCTGAAGAAGAAAAACATAGGAAAGAGAAAAGGAAATACAGAAACAAGAATACCCAACAAAATAAAAGAGATAGATGAAAGATTCACATGGATAGTATACACAGTATAAGAAAGTAACACATCTGTTAAAGAAAATGTTAAGCCAAAAAGTCTATTACAAAATATATAGGAAATATGGGAGATTATGAAAAAAACAAACATCAGAATAATCTGAATAGATAAGAAGACTTCTAAATCAGAGGACCAGAAAATATCATCAATATATTCATAGAAAAAATGTCAAAACACTAAATACACAGAACAGGGATAGAGTATTAAAAGCCACAGGGAAAAAAGACTAAATAACATAAATTCAGATCTATTATATTTACACAACACTTCTCAAAAGAGAGTTTTAAAATCCAGAAATGCTTGGGCCTATGTCTAATAGGCTATAAGCATTTACAAATACCACCATACACTCCTATGCACAGCAAAATAATTAATCACCACAAAAAAAGTGAAAACAAGATATTACATAACAAAACCAAATTAACAATATAGTTTGACTAATGCAGACCTAGAGGGCATACAATAAGGAAAACTCCAACACAAGTAGAGTAACTACACCCCAGAAAACACAGAACACAAGTAAAAGGTAATTCCACATCAGGAAATCCAAAAGTAGACACACACACACGCACACACACACACACCCCATCACCACCACCACCACCTCCACCACCACCACCACCACCACCACCACCACCACCACAACAACAACAACAACAACAACAACAACAACAAAACAACATCAAAATAGCAGGAATTAAAAATCACTGGTCCTTAACAGCTCTCTATATCTTTAGTCACTATTCTCAAATGAAAAAAAAAAAAAAAAGGTTAACACAGTGAATGCATTAATAGAAACCATCCAGCTGCATACAAGAAACCCAAATCAGTAACAGAGATACATATTAATTCAAAGTAAAGGCCTGGAAGATTTTCCAACAAAATGCAGTCAAGAACCATGGTGAAGTAGCCATTCTAATTTATTATAAAATAAACTTTCAACCAAAATTTATTAATAGAGACATGAAAAGAGATTTCATACGCATCAAGAGAAAAATTTCCAATATAGCATCTCATTTCTGAATATCTATGCGTCAAGTAAAATGTAATCACTTTCATAAACAACATATTAATAAAGATTAAAACGCACATCAAACTTCAAACAAAAGTAGTAGGAGTCTTCAGTACTCCACTATCTACAACTGACAGGTTGTTGACCCAGAAATTAAACAGAGAAACAATGAAACTGAGGTTGTGCATCAAATGGAACTAACAGATATCTAAAGAACATTTTACTCAAACACAAAATATTATACCATCTTCTCTACACTTCATGCAACATTCTGCAAAACTCTCCAAATACTAGCAAACACAATAAGCCTCAACACAATTGAAAATTGAAACAAAACACTGTATCCTATTAAACCAACATAAATTAAATCTGGACTTCAAGGACAAGAGGATCAAAACAAAGCCTACATAGTAATGGAAACTGAACAACAATCTACTCAATGCTCACTTGGTCAAGGAAGAAATAAAATCTTGCTTCCTAAAATAAATAGTTTATTTTAGATTCTGTGGGATTTCACAACAGCCTGTTTGAAAGACCCTGGAGAACTGCTATCCATCATATTGTTGGTTTCAGAATTACCACAAAATGAAAAGGGGACTTTCATTATTTATTTGTAACTTAGTGAGGAAGCAAAGCCAAAAAGAAGTTCAGGGTGCATTCCACAGTGATCTGTTTATTTAGTAAACATAGAATACTACTAAATCTCTTAAAATTTTAAAAAGAAGTAAATGTAGGCCTATGATGGAAATAACATACAGACATAGCACTCAACAAGATCCCAGGTTTACATAGGATATAGTCCAAGAATACAAGTATAGAATCATTTATTCTAGTTAAGGTATTTGTCATTTCTCCTGTGAGAGGTGAGAGAATTACAATGACTGAAAACCACATCAGTAGCATGTGATAAGTCATGGGATTTACATAGCCTGCTTTTGTGGGAAGTCAGATCATGTCCACTATTGTTAAGACCTTTTGTTGGCAAGAGGGGATCCCTGAATATGTGTGCTACACATTCAAAACCATAGAAAGAGTAGTATCTTTACATGGATATTAACCAAAATTTCAACAATCATAAGGTTTACTTTGTAGGTTTCTTTAGGGAAAGATATACATCCAGTTGATATATGACAGTTCTTCACAAAGCAAAAAGGTTATTTACTAAGAATCCAGAGTGATGTCCTCTGATTACCTGAGGCATGAAATCTATGTGAGCTTGAGTGTTTGTGTGCATGGCTGTCATTGTTTATATCTTGACTGTGTGTAATTCTATGTCCATGAGTAGGTTTCACTATGTTTTTCTATGTATGTACAGAAAGAACTATATAGTTACCTACTCATTTTCCTTATTTGCACCCTGAAATTTTACCTCATAAAGCAGGATAAAGAATCATAAAGCTGGATAAAGAATACTATATTCATTTTAATTACAAATGACTGAGTAAGGCAAAGCTCTAAAAGTGGTGTTGTATGCATCCTGGAAATATATGGAATATATCTGAGATAATCTACTCAAATGGCAGAGTGATGCCTTCACTTGGATATGTGCATTACTCTAGCTTTTATCCTAATGTTATCCCACATTCCAATTACTAAGTGGAACTACAACCCTCGTTGCATATCACAATACCCAATGACCCGGTAAAATAAAGACTCTTAAACATTAATTAACTAATCAGATTTATGGATAAATAAAATCACAATTTACAAAATGCCAATACAATGATATCAGAGCCAATTGATAAGAAAGCTTATCACATTTTTTTCCCAATCTTGTGATAGATACTTGTGGCTGGTAAATGCCATGCGGTTTCAAAGCCACAACTATCTTTCTTCTCCTCCTAACCTGAGACATTCACTGTCTATGCAACATTTAGCTCTGCATTCCTTTTTCGGAACCAATTCCAGAACTCTTCTATGCTAATGTAATTGGATAGGGAAAAACCTGTGACATGAAGGTATGAATAGAAATGGGAAGACAGTATTACACAAAATTTAATGTAGCTCATACAAGCAAGAAAGACAAAACTTCTAAACCTAATGAAACAATGGAATAATTTGCATCACATTTATTTATGGCCAGAAAACAGGTACATGTATTCCACTCTGCTGATAGCTGTCTTATTTGTGATAACGAGAATCTGGGAAAAAAAAATGTCCCACAACAGAACATATACAGAAAATGTTGTTCATTTACACAATGAACAGCTATTAAGAGTGAAGATATCATGAGTTTTGCAGAAATATGGTTAGAAGTAAAAATTATCACCCTGAGTGAGGTAACTCAGATCCAAATAACATGCATGGTATGTACTCGCTAATAAGTAGATATTAGCCAAAATATTACAGAATGCCCAAGATTCAATCCACAGAACTCAAGAAATTAAAATTTGAAGGGCCCATGTGAGGATGCCTCAATCCCATTATGGAGGGAGAAGAAAGCAACCTTAAGAGGGGAGGGAAGAAGGGACCTATGAGAGAACATGGACAGTGGATGTGGAGGAGAGGTGAATCAGATCTGGTATTGGGTGAGGAAAAAGGACTGTAACCCAGAGGGGCCAGCGGAAAGATTGGAAACATGCAACCTCAGAAGGTAAGAGTTGGGGGACCCTCCAGAATGGAAAAGAGACCTGGGGGGTGGGGTGAGAGACTGTCGGGACTCAAAGGGAGGGACCCTAGATGACATGCCCTACAGTGGGGAGAAGAAAGTTATAATATCCACTTTGAATAGAAAAGTTGAAGTGATGGAGTTGCCATCCTGAAATCAAAAGCTCAGACCCAGAATTATTCCTGAATGAGAGAAATTCGGGGAGAAAAGTGGATAAGAGCCTAAGGAAAAGAAGGTCCAATGATAGGCCCAAATATGTTCAAGCTCAGGGGGAGGCCCCAAGGCTTGACACTATTACTAACACTATGATGTGCTTACAAATAGGGACCTATCATGACTGCTCCCTGAAATGCCAAACAAGAACCTGAAAGGGTCAAATGCAGATATTTAGAACCACCCAATAAACAGAAGCTAGTGACCCCTGTGGCTGTATTAGGGAAAAGGTGGAAGTAGCCAAGGAGGAGGATGACCATATAGGAAGAGCAGCAATCTCAAGTAACCTGTACCAACCAGGGTGCATAAACCTGCTGATATGTGCCTCCCAACACATATAGAGAAGAGGACTGATGGGTCTGGACTCAGTAAGATTAGATGCACCTAACCCTCAAGAGATGTGATTCCCCATAAAGCGGTAATGTCTAATGGAGTGTTGGTGGGTGTTGAATACATCCTCTTGAGGTGTGGATTGGAAGAAGGATGTATGAAATCAGGAGTGATCAGGAGGGCGATGAAGTCTGGATTGTAAGACAGGATTAAAGATGAAAAATAAATTTAAAACAACAACAGAAAACCTCTAATATCCACCTGAGTTGGAAGTTGTCAAAATGTGACAAGAAATGGAGTACTGGAGTAATACTGTGGGACAGTTAGATTGTAGGGAAGTTTGGTCAATGTCAGAACCTGCAGTTCTGTTGCCCAGTATCTTTGGGTCTATCATGGAGTCCCGTTTAAATTAGAGTTGGGGATTTAGTGATGAGGAGTGAAGGAGGGATTGTGTGAATAATATGGTAACCACCAAGAGTGTGTAAGAGAGCAACCAGATCACCTGGAGTTCTGAAGGCCTCTGTGACCTCTGGTTTATCAGAAAGTCTCAGCCTGAATTATTGACTGTGATATTGTGACAATACATGGAGGGTTATTAGGGATAGCATCAGAATAGAGGTGTAGGACACCAAAAAGGAGCCCCCCACTCAAGTCTCCTGATTCGGGGTCACCAATAGAAACATGAGAGACCTTCTTGTTGCAAAATCACAAGGCAGCTTTAATGGCGGAGCACTGGGTCGATATGTATCTCATGCAGGAGACAGAGGGATGTCCCTGCGATTCAAAACCTCGGGGTTTTTATAGGGTAGCAGTTAGGGGTTAGGACGATTTGGCTTGGTTATACACGATTGGACCATTTAAACATCAGCAACATGATTATGAGTCAGCAGAGTAGTTATGTGCAGGTCGGGGCATATAAAGATTCTAAAGCCCGGGGCTTATCTAAGTAGACAATGCATCTGGTTAATGTTTCAGCTTTTAAATATGCTCTCTATAGAAAGGGGAGGGGGAGGGCGAGCAGGAGGTGCCGGGCTGCCAGATTGTCAGTGAGTCAGCCAACATAGTCAGAACCAGTTCCTGCATTCCTTCCTTTATCTTCAAGACTGGGTGACATAGTTTCAAGATGGAATGGAGCATGCCTGCGCTTGTTTTCTTTGCAGTCTCATTCCCAGGCCTTTGTAGTTTAAACATTTTATTTTAATTTCCTTTCATCCCCTCTTCTTCTCTTTATACTAATTCTAATAATAGAATTGTAGAGATTGGTGGCCCCTAACTCTTCATCTACTTGAACTATAGGTTGTTATTGTCTCTGAAGAACCATGAGTTTTACTGCATCAATTCTACTCTGGATGAAAGCAATCCCTTTATTTATTATACAAGGGCCAAAAACTAAAGCTAAACATATCATAAGGACTGGTCCAGCTACAGCAGAAATCAAAGAAGTTATCCAAGATGGTCATGACTCAAACCACGTCTCAAACCACCCCCGTTGAGCATCCCGTTCTCGTTTCCTTCACTCTAATCTTTCTCTCAGTTTCTGCATAGAGTCTCTAACTATCCCTTTATGATCTACATAGATGCAGCACTCTTCTTTAAGGGCAGCACACAGTCCTCCTTCTTTTAGGAACAACAAATCAAGACCTCTCCTGCTTTGCAAAACTACCTCAGACAGGGAGGTCAAAGATTTTTCTAAAGAGCAAAGGACTTCTCTATTGCCGCTAGATCTTCATTGACAGCATCCCTCAAAGAATTAATTCCCTGTCTTCAATCTATCAAAGCTGACAAACCTGTCCCCACTCCTACTGCCATACCTATTCCCATGAATGCAGCCAGGGTTAAAGTAATTGTTCTTTTTTGACTGTGGGCCAGCATAGCTTTCTTCTAAACTGGACGCAAGGTGATTATATAAGTGGGGTAAAGGCTGGATCATAACACAAAAATCATTAGATGAATTAAAAACCTTAGTTGATACACAGGGAGTAAGTCTGTTATTGCAAGCCCACCATCCAACTGGGGAAGGTACAAGATAGTAATTAGGTTCCATTCTGGACACGGACTGAATTTGTCCGCATAGGTGTTTGTGGGTGGAAGGTGGGGTACCTATACAGAGACCTAGACTCCTCGCAGATACTTCAGTCATGGTCAGTTTTTGTCCTGTCCCCCAAGAACAGGAAATATGGCTGCTGTTTCTGTTGAAATCTCCATTGAAGGCAATTCCTTCATAATAAGGAGGACCTGAGGACAGGCATAGCCAGCAGTCCTCAGTAGCACTTGGATCAGTTCTATGAAGGGCATAAAAGGCTCCTCTCACTAGGTTAAACATCCTCTGTCTTGTTGAAGGGATTGTCTCAGTCCCAGGCCTTTTTAGTTTAAACCTTTTATTTTATTTAATTTCCTTTCAGAAGAACTAAGAAAGTTGAGCACTTTTATAGAAAGGCAGCCTAACTGACATTCTATCAGACCTAACCTGGATTTAGATATACAATTTCTGCTGAGATTGGAAGATGGAACACAGTAAGGAGGTGTGGGGCAACAACTGACAAATGGCTATGTTGAAGGTTAAAATCTAGTGGGGGTTCTCCCTTCTCATAGGAGAGGGAGGGGAAATGGGAGAGGATCTGTATAGGGGATTAGGAGGAAGAGGGCCTGAAACTGGAATATGAGTGTATAAATCAATTATTTTTATTTATTTAAAAAGAAAAAATTATGTGAATATATCTTAAAGTTTCATTGCACAGGTGGCAGTTAAGAAAGGGATATTTAGTTTATCTCATGCAATTTGTCTTAAAATTTGAAATTCAAGAAGTGCAGGGCATATCATGAATAAATCTTTCTACACTTACCAAACCAGTTTAGGCAGAAACAGTGACAAATAAGAAGCTGCTTTCAGGATCTTAGCAACTCACCAAGTTGAAATGTAAAATACTATATGCTTCAGAGTCCATTCTTAATGTAATTTTGAGTAAAATATGTAGATCTGAGCACACATATTCACTCTGGACATTAAGTCTCTACTTTTCTGAGTGAGACAAATCTAAATCATAGATGATTCTCAATACTCTGAAATAACAGGAACCATACGAATAAAAATTATCAGAGCTCAGTAAGCAAAAGTGTGCCCTTCCTGTGCTCAAAAAAACCATTAGTATCTTTTCTGATGCGGTAACAAATAAATCACACAAATCGTTAGATATTTAAGTATACAGAACACTTCAAACTATGCCACACTTCTAACTCTCAAAGAATCTTATTCTGGTATTCATCTTAAGATGCTTCCCGCCTTTCACCTCAGACAGTTTGCTGAGACATAGTGGGTAACTGTGTTTATAACCAGTTAATATCTATCACAAGTTACTTCTGTAATTTATTTGTATTCGCTTTGAAAGATTTTCTTTCTCTTTGATTTTCTTGTTTAATTATGAGTCACTTTTAGGAGAAGAGATTTCCTTCACATATACATATATATGACATATTTTTTAATATTTCCTCTCCTTTTTAATTAATTACATACACACACACACACACATATATATATATAATATTCTAAGTTACTCACTAATGATCTTCCATATTTTCTTCTCTAGATCTTGGAATTCAGAAAATGTTGATATTTATTTCATGGATTTCCTAGAACTAACACAGAATATGACCTAAAAAGTAGTTAATCAATTTTCTTCAGTTAAAGCACATTTCATATTTGACTTTTCCCTTGATTTGATCTTTATTAAGCAGATGGATTTGGTGTGGTAACTTTGGATCAACATTCTACATCTTAATTTGTTAAGTAGGGAAACATTGTATTTTGGGTGCACCTGTAAGTGGTTACTACATTGTAAAAAAAATCTATACTATATTCTTTTCTAACCAAACTGTAGGAAAATATGGTTTTCCCTAAATTCCACTGGTTGTTCATGGTTGGTCAATTTCAAGTGGGTATTATTCTAAACCTACCATGGTAGCTTATTACTACTATTGATTATCCTACTTAAGCGAATCAAAGTATTGAAAAAAATGTTATACTGGCTGTTATGTCAACACTTTTAATCTTCAGTAAATTTCCAAATCATTTCACAATACAATAATCATTTTTTTGTGATTGCCTTCCATCCTATTTACAGTCATGTACTGTGCTCATTAATGGGAGCCTATCAGCTGCTAATATGTGTTTTTTGGACTATGGGCAAGAAAAGTGAACAAGTTGCGTGCCACAGGTCCTCATGTCTGCTTTTTCCATAACAATGTTGAACATTTAAGTTAGCACCATAACACTTGAAAAGGTTTGAATGGAATGATTTGGAAGTGCACATCTGAAATTTATGGTCAAGATCATTTTCTAAAAATCATGGTGCATTTACGCAAATTATATTTGCATTCTCTTTAGTACTTTGCAATGAACGGTTGATAAAAATAAGCTTCTTAGCTCACATTCTTTCTGTAAGGCTTATTGTTCAATCTCTCCACCTTAAATTCTGATTTATATAATTTCTTTTTTTCTATGTATGTATGTATGTATGTATGTATGTATGTATGTATGTATGTATCTATCTATCTATCTATCTATCTATCGATCTAACTGATATGTTAGTAAAGGTAGTATTATTTTTTAATTAAGCTCAACAGTAGCAAGAATTTTAGGGATTGTAGAAATTAACATTACAAACATTCTCTTACTCAGGGAAACAGGGTTTGTAAATTGCAGTATTTTTTCTTTCATCATTTAGCACATAAATATAGAATGGTAAAAGTCTAAATATGTCCTTGAAATAAATCATTTAACTAAAAAGGTTCTTTGTCATATGTACAGTATCAAATATCCAGGTACATTGTGGTCCAATGAATATTCATTCGTGAACAGTATAATGGAAAACAGCCAAAATATGTCCTCCAACCGTTTTTTAAGGTAGGAAGAAGGAAGAAATATCAGGTCATTGTTCTTATTGCCAATGAGGAATGCTTTAAATGTGTCTACATTTTACTTTTCAAGAGAAACTCGTCCCTGTATCATTAGAGACCAAGACAAGATAATGAAGTTTCTCTGCTTGCTCTGTTACCCTTTCTGATTATTCCTGAAAAAGTACATTATGGGCATTAAAGTGTGTGTGTGTGTGTTTGTGTTTGTGTGTGTGTGTGTGTGTGTGTGTGTGTGCTTTTCATATTGATCTGTGAATCAGTGTAATTCTACTGATATATTATTTCAGACAACTTTCCATTAAGTATGGATTTATGACATCCCTCACAATATTATCTGTGTTAAAACTTTTTTCCTGAAAAAGTACATTATGGGCATTAAAGTGTGTGTGTGTGTGTTTGTGTGTGTGTGTGTGTGTGTGTGTGTGTGTGGTGCTTTTCATATTGATCTGTGAATCAGTGTAATTCTACTGATATATTATTTCAGACAACTTTCCATTAAGTATGCATTTGTGACATCCCTCACAATATTATCTGTGTTAAAACATTCTTTGCATAAATGCAGTAAAAACTAATATGATTTACTTGATATTTAATAAATGGCATCGTAAGTCTGGTTTTGTCATTGAAAAGTAATACAAGTTTCTTGAATACAGAATTATCTTCCAAGATTTCAGGTACAAAATTCACCAAGTACAACAACTAAAAGTAAGTTCATACCTCTTTTGTTTGATTGAATTTCCATGTCATGTCACATTATATTCATTGTGGAATGAAAAATCTAAGTAATTGACAATGATAGTGTCATATCTTTGGCCATGCATGTACTAAAATTGTTTGAAATGCCCTTGTATGGGAATACATGACATATGCTTATCCCAAATTTAATATTTAATTATGTTTCCCATAAAGGTATTTTTACGTTTGGAAATTTTTTTGTTATGGACATAGGTTATAGTAAACACATAGAAGTCAGAGTGAGACATTAAGTATTGTGGCCCACATGTCGGCTTGTTATCTCATGATTCCTGTGTATATAGGCTATTTAGCCTATATTTTAATATTTGCCTCACCATTTCAAATATTTTTCACCGTAGGAGCAAGGAGAGGAAAAACACAGTAATGCATTTGAATTTTACTACCGTTTTGGAGATTTGATCTCATATATATTTATTTTCTTTTATGACTTCTGTTTAACAACATAGCCATCTCTATAGGCACAATGCCACAATTTTAAGTATTTCCCTACAATAAAAGGACACTATTAAATTATAACTTGTCAGAAAAGCTAGACATGACTTCTTGGAAAATATAAAAATACTTCCTTCAAGATATTTGGTTAATTACTCTAAACTTTTTAGGATCATTTATGTTATGTGAATTGTTTTTCCTCCTTTTCTTGTCTTTGCTGTTGTGGTGACTCTCATTTCAAGGGTAAAAGGAAAATTCTCGTGTTTGTTCACAAATCATCTCACCAGTTTGCAACTTCATTATGCATGAAAATAAGTTCTTAATTTCTGAAGAAATGTAAGCGTGCAATAAAATAAAAGGTCAAAAATTAAGTCAAGACATAAAAACTGTTATTGCTTACACTGCATTTTTGACAAAAGCTAAGTATTTGATTAGCTTGAAATATTGCACCTAATTCACTCTTCTAAGAAATGATTTATCCTATGTAGTAATAATGTTACTTACACATATATTCACCACTCAAAAGAATGCAACATGAATGTTACATGTGAGGTAAGTTTTGTTTGACACAGAAGCAATGTGTGAAACAGATGAGAGAGAGAGGGGAATGCCAATGTTTGGGTCACTTGATCAATCTGGACATTGTGTTTTAGTTTTCAGGAAAATTTAACACAATCTACATGGCTTCAAATGATTTAATGAAATTGGAGAAAATGGGAGTGTGGGTATGCTTATGCGTAATGTTACATTTTTAAGGAACTACAAGGAAATGACAATGTCTTACTACACCAAGTAAGTAAAAGTTATTTAAAGGGGAATTATAAACAGAGTCTAGAAATCTCTAGAGCCTCATTCAGTCCTACAATGGGCAGAAGGTCTATCCATTCACCAAGAACTCTATAGCAAACATAATCAGATATACTGAATCCTTACATCTAAAATACTCACAGATTTTTCACTGTCATGCCTGGGAATTTTAACAAAGTAAATGTTTCTAGTAATTGCTTTTACAATCATTGTTTTTAAGCTTAAGTTCCTGTTCTTGTACAGAGAGCAGTAGAGACTAGCAAGCAGGTGTTATAGAATACTTGGGCCTGTATTGTACATATATGGATGAATTACTTATTTCTAGTTGACAATTGGATATGGTAAGAGTACCTTAATTGAAACAAAAAAATTAAAAAGAATATACTTACATAGTAGGGAAGTCACCATGATCATGATTGTATTTTATAAGGCAGGGTATATCCATTGCTCTCTTAATATAATGACTGTGTTCTTTTACCCATGAGAGAAATTCAGTAGTGTTGGAGAGTAGGAGACTGAGAGACTGATCCATTATTTATAACACAAAAGGCAAAAAAATTGTGAATGTCAAATAATCAAGATTTTGTTAACAAGAATTTCAGAGCCGGGCGTGGTGGCGCACGCCTTTAATCCCAGCACTCGGGAGGCAGAGGCAGGCGGATTTCCGAGTTCGAGGCCAGCCTGGTCTACAAAGTGAGTTCCAGGACAGCCAGGGCTACACAGAGAAACCCTGTCTCGAAAAACCAAAAAAAAAAAAAAAAAAAGAATTTCTGAGTAAATATTTTGAGCAAAGACCCATGTCTATCAAGCAATATTCAATATAAATTTGTATATGGAAAAGCCATCAATCCCTCTATCTACCTCTCAGTGTTCCATCTATGGTATCTCTGAGCAATGCCCATGTATACTTTGTTCTTGAATATAACCAAGGGTTTCTATACAAAACTCATTGTAAAGAAGTATTTTTCTAAAACTGTGTCACCGTTGAGATTATTGTTATTAGCTGTCTCATACAAATTCAAAGTAGTCAGTCTTCAATATATATCCACACAACAAATATAAGCAGGGTAGCATATACACATATATATTTATATATAATTATATACAATTTAATTGCATTATATAAGTTACATATTTTATCAAAAGGATAGTTATATATTCTAAGTGTTCCAGAGAGGTACATGGACAAACCTGATGAAAAATGAAAAAATTATTCCTATAATTTTATTTAAATTGAGACTTTAATATTTTTATTTATTTATATGTAAATAAATATGCTCTGCTCAAATGTAAAAATCCACTTCATTCTTAAGAATTTTATAAGAAAACATTCTGTTCCACACAATTGTGTACTACAATTGTCTGCTATGGTGCATCAACAAAGCAAGAAAATGTTTGTAACTCTTGTAGTGCTACAAGTACCTGTGCTTATTTACTGGGACAAAGTAGCCTGATATGTGCACAAGGAATTTATTCAGGCCCTATTCAAAGGACCACATCAAGACTGAGGGTGTGATGTTATTAATGAGAGTAATAAGAATTTTTCAAACCTCATCTGAAATAGAATATAATGGCAATTGTCTCTATTTATACTGTTATATTTGCTAGGATAGTATGACATTTGAAAGTTTCTTGGGATACTCAAAGTTAGTGTCTATGACCAAATGTCTTTTGAGTTTGGCAAAATTTGCAGTCCAGAAAGTATGAATCACAGATTCAAGACTGATGAAAACCTTTCCCTAGGATGCAAGTTTGTAACATATTTCCACATTATACTGTACACAACTGATACTATTTTAAATTTTTGTCTGTGAAGCAGAATTAGGAAGAGTGAATTAATAAATGAAGTCATATGCACTTTGTGTAACTATTCATAACTAAGAAGTGCCAAAGGCAAATTATATCAGGAAAGTATATGTTTGACATCCATAAAATCATGTTATATCATTCACTCTAAACAGTATAGCTTCCTTCCACACATACCCATAGATAATTACTCCTTAAAGAAAGAATTTTCTGTCCATGTTCCAATGTACTCATTTTGTCCTACTCTTCACACGTTAATTCATATAACAAAATTTACTCACAATAAAACCTAGAACATATTTGAAAATCTTGGAACATTCGGAGAGAAGCTCTTTAGCTTAGAATAGAAATAGTAGAATGGCAATGGTCTGGATTATTCTTATCTTATATAATTCAGTAGTAATCTAATATACTAACATAAAATTATATGTGGAATAATAACTGGTGATAAATATTATTATACAATCATGAATTCATAAAGTTGACAGGCTCTCCTTTCAATACATATGAAACTTCTCAATACATATGCAACATAGAAATGGGAATAAAACAACATCAGACACTGACAGAGCAATTTAGATAAGAACGTACCATGCCACCACATAGAGAAACTGAAAAAGGACAACACAAGACTGATTGAAAACCAAACATAATGTACCCTGTTTCTGAACAACACTAAACAGCATATGATAGGAAATCCCAAGGTTATGAAGAAATTAGAAGGGGTCCTATAGATATATTAGACATGAGCAAATTAAGAGAAATGATTATTTTGTATGACATGCATTCTTCCTGTTGCAAGCAGATACTAAATACATGGGCAAATTAAAACAGACTTATTCCCCAAGACTTGAAATATTTGACAGCAGCAGTATTGGAAGCCAGTCATCAGATACAATGACAAACAACGAGGAAAGAACAAGCTATGACCACAGTTCTACAAAATAGTGATAGAGGTATGAATATTTACCAAGGTCAGTTGTTAGTTGAGGGTCATCTTGCACTTCCTATATCTGAGTTTAAAAAGGGTAAATTATAGATGAAAAACAGACTTGCAAACTTCACCCATATCTAGAAAAGTGGGGGGCTGTGATTTTTCTCATGACACACTAGTATTTGAATAAATTCATTTTAATCTCATCTATGTACATTTGCATCAAAATTTAATCTTGTTGGAATTCAGAATCCTAATAAACTGAGTTACAAAGGCATATTAAATTTCACTATCACACCTTGGAGTTATTCATTTATCAGTATTAAATGCTTTTGACAAGGCTGAGGAATCAGGTAAAAATCTGAGTCATTTACTAAAATTTTATAAGGCAAAAATAGGCCTTCACTGATTTCTTGTAAAGATTGCTTACATTTGTAAATAAAATAGTATTAGGTTCAGAAGGCAGAAAAATACTAAATGAATCTTGGGCTACTAAAAATGCTATTTCAGAATGCAAAAGGCTGAGGGGACCTTTAAAGCAAGATCAGAACCAAGAGATGAAGGGATTAGGAGCACAGCCTATATTGAATCTCACATTTATGATGCCATCATGTTGGGACAAGAAGTTTCTCACAATTTTTAGAAAAAACCCAGATGGCAAACGTTTCAATTGCAGTAAACAGGGTCATTTGAGAAGGGATTGTAGGCAATGCAATCATAGAAATAATTCTTTTTTATAGAAATAATATAAAAAGATGACGTCTCATTAGAGAAACAGCCACAGAACAATTAAAATTTTAAAATCTGCTCTTAAAAAGAAGATTGTTCTAGATACAATCAAGAATAGGACAGCTCTAGTAGATAAAACAAAAAAGTTATGAGAGACCAAAGAAACAAGTATTGTAACAAAGTCCGATAAATGCTAAGAATACCAAAGCTAAAAATACCAATAAATAATATTGAAATAGAAGGTTTAGTAGACACAGGAACAGGTGTAACATTAAATTCACCTAAACCGTAGCATCTAGATTGGGCTTTTAAGGAAGTAGATATTCAACTTCTAGGAATTGGTGCTCAATTTTGGGAAAATAAACTCCAAGTTGATCTAAGATTATAGAGCCAGAAAGAAAAATAGAAAAATTAAAATCTCAAGTGGATATAAGTGAAGGGAATTTGGCAGGGATATGGAATGGAAAACAGGGATAAACATTTCTGCAATCTCAGAAGGATGCCATAAAATAAAAAATGATTTGAAGTAAAATATTAAAATCTATTATCAAGAAAATTTACTGACTGCCCAGAATGACCATTAAAATGCCACAACAGCTGTTGGCCTTCCCAAAAAATCAAATGGTGCTACCTTTAAAATTGTTAACTGAAAAACATCTGTGGGTAGAACAATTGCCATTAATATCATCAGGATGTCAGATACTAGAAGAGCTGTTACAGAATGAGGTAAATGCTGAACCCATTAAAGAATCTATGAGCCCATAGATAGTTTTTTTCTTACAAAAATAATTAAAATAAAGGGAAAATGTTAACTGATTCAAGAACCGTAAAAATATATATATATATATATATATATATATATATATATATATATATATATATATATATATTCAACCTATATAAATATTTTGCTCAAGAACTGTTAAAATAAGTAATTTGTAATCAGTTTCTGCACTCTGAAATTTACCATTATGTGGATGATATTTAATGGTTGATTAGACAGAAATACCATAGAGATAAATTATTAAGTAGCTAGGATTTTACCAAATGGTAATAAGGAATTGCACATGATGATATATAAAGAGGGTATGCTGTCAGTTATCTAAGACATAAGATAGGTTTGCAGGAACTTTGCAGGGAGAAAGTAAAAATCCAGGAGATATCATTTATAAACTATTAAGCATTTTCAAACGTGCTGGGGCATAGTACTGGCTTTGAACCATAATTGAGTAAACTACTAAAGAGCTAAGGAATTTCTTTCAAATGTTATGTGTTGATGAGGAATAAATTGTCTGAGAAAATTATCAGCTGAAACTGAGAGATATTTGGCTGTAATACAAAAGTAATTACAGTATCCAAATCTTGATTGCATTTTAATTATTCACCCTCTACTCACTCTCACTAATTTTGGATATCAGAATCATTGATAAATTGGCAGCTGGTGATTCTTCATGGAAAAAAAAATGTCCACCAACATTTGCCTCTTGGCATCTACTGCAAATATGTTACATTTCTGAAGCATATATATTCTCTACTTGAGAACCAAATCTGGACTTTTTTTATTTTTTTTATTGGTTATTTAATTTATTTGCATTTCACATGTTATTCCCCTTCCTATAAAGCAAGGAAAGCAAATACATTATCTCTATCATCTCCAACTCATTTCTCATATAATAAAGTCTTCAAAACAGAAAAGTAGTAACTGCCACATAATTGGTAAAGATCACTGGTCACTAGAGGCATTAATGGAAATGGCCAATCCTAGCAAAACTTAGCAACTACACCAAATTATACAAGCAAGAAAGACAAAATATCTAAACAAATTGTAAAGGGTGGGGGAATTGGCATCAAGCTTAAATTCGAAAAATTATTAAAATTTGCCATGGAAAATTTTCAAGAAACATCAACAAAAATGGTAAATTACACATTATTTTATTTTTCTTTTATTGGATTATTTTCTTTAGCGACATTAAAAATGTTTTCCACTTTTCAGGTCTCTCTGTCAGGAACCTCGTATCCCACCCTCTCCCCTGCCTCCAAGAGGGAGCTACCCACCCACCCTCTCACTCAACCTCCCACCCACCCACCCGACTACTCCTGTCTTCCCACACTGGCATTCCATTACACTGGGTCATCAATTTTTCACAGGATCAAGAGGCTCCACACCCATTGATAAATAACAAGGCCAAATTCTGCTACATATGCATCTGGAGCCATGGGTCCTACCATGTGAACACTTTGGTTGGTAGTTTAGTCCCTGAGAGTTCTGGGGGTACTGGTTGGTTCATATTGTTGTTCCTCATATGGGGCTTCAGACCCCTTCAGCTCCTTGGGTACTTTCTCTAGCTTCTTCATTGGGGATCCTATGCTCAGTCCAATGGTTGTCTGTGAGCATCCACCTTTGTATTTGTGATTCTCTGGCAGAGCCTCTCAAGACACAGCTATATCAGGCTCCTGTAAGCAAGCACTTTTTGGTAACCTCAGTAGAGTATGGATTTGGTGACTGTATATAGGATAGATCCCTAGGTGGTGCTGTCTCTGTATGGTCTGCAGTCTCTGCTCCACATTTTGTCTTAATATTTCTTCCTTTGAATATTTAGTTCCCTCTTTTAAGAATTGCTTAAGCATCCATATTTTGGTCATCCTTCTTGAACTTCATATGGTCTGTGAATTGCATCTTACGTATTCTGAACTTTGGGGCTAACATCCACCACCTATCAGTGAGTGCAAACTCTGTGTGTGTGTGTGTGTGTGTGTGTGTGTGTGTGTGTGTGTGTGTGACTGAGTTACCTCAAAACAGGATGCTATTTTCAAGTTCCATCTATTTGCGTATGAATTTCACGAAGTCACTGTTTTTAATAGCTGAGTGTAACTGTGTAATGTACCATATTTTCTGGGTATCCATTCCAACCTGTCACTTCTAGTATCTGTGATGCTAGGTGCTTCATTTCCCACTGAGGCCAGTCAAGGAAGCCCAGCTGGCAGAATATATCTGACATTCAGCAACAGCTTTTGGGATAGCCCCTTTTCTGTTGTTCATGACCCACAGGAAAGTGAAGCTGCAAATCTGTTACATATGAGCAGAGAGTCCTAGAGTCATCCCTTGTATGTTCTTTGGTTGGTTCAATTCTGAGAGCACTGAGGATTTGGTTAGTTGACTCTCTCCACCTTCCTCTTTTGTTTCTATCCCCTTTGGGTGCTGCATTCCTTTCCCATTTACTTCCATAAGAGTCCCCATGCTCCATCCAAAATTTGGATGTGGATGTCTGTATCTTTCTGAGTCAAATAATGTGTGGAGACTTTCAGAGGTCAAAATTCTCATGTATGAAAACATAACAGAGTATCATTTAAAGTGTTATCCATCATTTCTGCTATCACATTAATGCCAATAAGGATCATGTAACTTTGCAGGAAATATTTACTATCATTCAGTAGAATTTATATCCATAAAAAAACACAAAAGTTATTAATATTTTCCTTTGGTCATATCTGTAATCTAATTGATTTAATTTTCCTAAAACTTAATATTGTCAACATTATATGTAATGGTTTGAAAATTATTTAGGTCCATAAGACAGGCAAATCTGTGAATGATCTTTGCTAAGTGATCATTTCACTGAATTACTGTGTCTTTGGTTTTGTGACACATATATTTTGTGTTAGATTTTTCATGAGAGAAAGAAGTATCATGAATGTCCTAATATTTCACTTTTGGAAATTTCACAGAAATCATTGACAAGTCCTGAATGGTGTTTAACTGCTAAATAAGTTTATAAAATAAAATACAGAAAAATCACCTTGCAAGATATCAATTTACTAGGAGCAGAAAAAGAAATATAGTGATAAATTCTGGGTGTGTCCTCTGTTCTGTGACACAGTTTTGTTAAGATTTTCATGACTAGCATGAACACAGTAGGCTGGAGCTTGCAGAAGGATTTTCCCTTGGAAAGTTCGATGAATAAACACTTGAGGCAAGTTCTCTGGGCTATCACGTTTATCTTTTCCCCCCTTAAATATAGCAAAAGGAACAAATCTTACTGAAGAAATGAAAGAAGTATATATGAAACTGACAAGAACAGTTGGAATTCCAATAATAAACATCAGAAATCTGTACCATACAGGTAAATTTACTGTTCTTTGTTTGTAAAAAAAATGAAGAGAAATTACTAGCCAAGAATCTTCATTGTCCCTCTACATGAAAATATTAGCAAATAACTTCCTTGAAAATGATATGATTAATTTCCTATTTCATTCTGTCTATTTGCTATATTCACAGACATGTGTCCTAAGTAAAAACCTCAACCTAGTTAAACACTACTCATCTTAACTAATTTTAGAATGTAACTCACTCATGTAATCAACAATAAAAAGCATTCATGATTGAAGAGTGGATTATGTTTTGCTTTAGCACAATGCACAAAATTCATCCAAAAAAATAAACCCAATTTTATTAAACGATGGGCTTTTAAAATCATTATTTTTTATAACTGCTTTCTTCATAATAAACAATAAAACACAATTATATTCTCTTAATTTTATCTTCCATCTACTTCATAAGTCTTAACACTACATCATCATAATAATAATTAGATTTTCACTGATTTATAATAAAGATTTACAAGAATATTTCTATATTGTTCACCTAACATTTCATAAGTGCATGCACTCCAAACCCTACTCCTGAAGAAATTAATCATCAATTAAATACAGTCCCAAAATATAAATAAATATCAAATAATCATCCTTATATGAATTTTTGCAATAAACTCTATTTTTGAAAATTGCTTCAACCCATACACCTTCGATAATTGTTTTATAAAGGCATTTGATACCATATAACTTAATTTAATTTTTATTACACAGGAGTAAGATTAAGAGGATTAAAAATATGTGTATGAACAATGTCTTCATAGGATCACAACCATACACAAACACTTGGAAGAACTTTTCTTTCCAAATTGTACTTTCATGTTTCTATTGGAATCATTATAGTTCATTTTGGTTTCATCATCCCATGTCATTACTAGGCCATAGATTTGTGTGTGTGTGATTAAGTGCAAAAATATAATAGTACACTTGATTACACCAGAGGTGAAAGTTAAAACCCCAGTTAAAGCTGAAATATCATGAGCTTTAGAAATAGCCATAAAATCTTTGAGCTGAAATTGACCTCAATTCCTCCCTTTTGAAAACTAACTTCCATGGTAACAAACAAACTTCCATGGATTCAAGCTTCGAAAGGAAGAAGGCAGCCAAAATTCCTACTCAGCTGAGAAAACTATAAACTATATACAACCATATACAAGACCGAATTGACACAAAACCCCTAAAGATGCTATAGTTATAGGGGTTTTGTAGTGGAAATAAAACAGTATGCTCTTATTTCATTTTAGTTTTGGTAGGTTTTATTTCTCTGTTTATTTTTTATTTTATAATTCATATACATGTCAAATGATATCCCCTTCCATGTCACGCCCCCACAAACCGCCCATCCCATCTATCCTCTCCATACTCCATTTTACTTCTATGAGGTTGATCCTCTACCCACTCACACTCTCCTTCCTCACCACTCTAGCATCCCCTTATTCTTGGGCATCAATCCTACACAGGACCAAGGGACTCCCCTCCCTCAGATAAAGCCATTTTGTGCAAGATATGTATCTAGAGTCATGGGTCACTCCACTCTTTGGCTGGTGGTTTATTCTCTGGGGGCTCTGAGTGGTCCAATTAGTTGATACTGTTCGTCCTTTGAGGTTACAATTCTCTTCAACTGCTTCAGTCCTTCCATTATCTACACTGTTATAGTTCCTGGATTCAGCCAGATGTGAATACCTGCATTTGTATTGGTCAGGTGATGGTAGAAGCTCTCATGGGACAGCCATTTGTAGCTACTGTCAGCAAGTGTTTCTTGGAATTAGAACTAGTGAGGGGTTTTGATGTCTGCAAAACAGATGGGATGGGTACCTATGTGAGATGGTCTCTGGATGATCTTCCCTTCAGTCTCTGTTCCCTTTTTCGTCATTGTCTTTCCTTTGGACAGAAGGAAAAAACTGTTTTAGTGGAGCCTACAGTTAAGAGACTTTTAATTGCAAAAATACTTTGGATTTTAAAAGAGATGAATATTTTAAAGAGATTGAAATTTTAGGTTTGAAGTTCTGATCGTACAGATATTTCATTTACTTGGTGTGTCGGAAATTTGGACCTTGGAGCAGCCTGTTCTCTCAAAACTAGTCAGAAAGTGCTTATCACTGTGAGCCCAATCCTTACTTTTTATTCTGAGAGTGGAGGGAAACTGGTCTTTCTTGTAAGGGTTTTCCAATTAGATATTCTGGTATCAGCAGGGCTTACTTGTCCCCTATTTAGGTTGCTCATCTGTAATAGCAAGGGAAGTGGGGGAGGGGGATCAGTACACTTGTGGCTCAAAAGATGTCTAGAACACACTGAATTCTGCCCCCTTGTGGGTGCCATCCCTGTCACATTTTGAAGAGAAACAGTGCTCCTCTAGGAAGCTCCAGGCAATTGGACTGCATTGCTCTGGATGCTGTCAGACCCAGCCTCAAGGTCTGGACTGACTATCCTTAAGGACAGTCATTATCCTCCAGGCCCCTGTCCCTGCTTCTCTCTCAGTTCTCCACAAAACAAGAGACTTTCTTTATCTTTTGTGCTGAGGATGTCAGTCCTGCTTCTCATATACTGATTAGATTAGTTGGGCCATAGAAGAATTTCTTTCTTTCAAATGTTTACCAGGAAAACTGTCAGTGAGAATGGCTCAGACATCTAGTCTTAGCGTGGTTCCTATAATTAAGGGCAGGGAATATGAAGATAAGGCAGACTTATCAATATATTTCAAAAGTCTAGCTTTAATTGACATCTCTAATGCTTTGCACAAGAAACAGGAAAGTGTAGGTTGACTTCAAAGAGTAACATATGCGGTGTCAGGAGATTTCTATTGAGAAATGTGCTGGACTTTAAAGAATTTCTTCCACCATGTCAGTCCCACTATGTTCCCATCTTAAGAAGTACATTGTGAAGGCAGAGGTGGTATAAGAGTGTTCTCATCAGCATCTAGATCTCCAAGGATGCTTGTCCACTCTGTGACTTCAAGATATCTGTGTCACAGTGGTACCTGGTTAGCAATGAAGTCTTTGTAGTACCACAGAGCAGGAAGTAGTGGCTCAAAGCAGGGAGTAGGAAGGATGACCATGGCCATCCTTTCAGGATTTACACTTTAAAGCTGAGACACACTGTAAAAACTCATGTCTTTCTGACATTTAACCAATGGAATGTACAGAGATTATCTTAGTCCCTTGGTGAGATAGTTTTAGACATGACAAGAAATGCTTTATGTTAATCTGATTGTGCTAGTAATCTTATGCCAACTAGTCAAAAACCTATAGTCACTTATGAAGAGGAAACATCAAATAGGATCTGCCTACATTAGATGGGTCTATAGGAATGCTTGTTGGGATTTAAAAAAAATCATTTAAATTTTGTTCATATAATATGGTTTTAACAAATTCTTTCCCTTCTTTACCTCCCTACCATTCAACTCAGAGACACAGTGAAACTTATAGAAGTTATGAACCAAATGAATTTAACAGATACCTATAGAACATCTCACCCTAAAACAAGACTACAAATGATATGCACTCACTGTTAAGTAGATATTAGATAAAGAACATGGAATACCCATGATACAACTCATTGGTACTATCCATCACCTACACCTCTGATCAGGATTGTCTTTCTGACTCATCTTTGCATAGATTCTTGAACCTTGAAAGGGAGAGCTTGATGAAGAAATCCTCTTTAAGCCCTAACATTCCAAGTATCTCACTCTCTGTGGATTGTCAAGTTGTGGCTATCTTTGTTTATTACCACCTTCTGTAGAAGAGTCACCGCCGATGAAGGCTGAGTAATATACATAAACATATGGGTAGAGCAATTAGGATTCATTAGAAGTCATTATACTGATGTGTTAATTTAGCACAATTAAAAATAGCAAAATTTCAACTAGGGTTTTATGAACTGTCTAGTGTCAGAGGCTTGCCTGAGATTCACTCCCAAATTAACCATTCTTTAGTAGTTTCTTTTTTATTCTTTATACCACTGTACTCTATTTCCCTTTCCTTAGAAGAACTCCTCCTCCTTCATGATCCCATACTAGATAGCACATCTCTCTTATTCTAAATGAAACACACATATGAATAAAACTTACAAGCTAATTCCATACATAAGTGAAAGCAGGCATTTTGTGTCTTTCTGGGTCTGGTTTGCCTATTGGACATTTTCATGATTAACAGTTGATGGGAGAGGATCCAGTATACAGTGAGTGGCACTATCCCTTCAAATATGTTGATAAAATAAATAAGAAAGCAAGCTGAGGGTGGGGCTTGAAAGATGACTCAGTGATTTAGAGCACTGGCTCCTCTTTTAGAAGGCCAGGGTTTGAATCCCAGAACTCAGGTTGCAGCTCATGTGTAGCTCCAGTATCAAAGGAACACGTTCCCTATACTGGTCTGTGAACCCTGGACAAACAACGCCCACAGATATCCACCCAAGCAAAACACTCTAATAATGTATATGTACATTAATGTATATATAATGTTATTAAAATAAAAGTTAAAAGTAACTTATATATTTTGTAAGAAGAAAAGCTGAGAAAACTGTGCTGAGAAAGCCAGCAAATAAGTAGCCTTTATCCACTTGCCATTCCTATTGTCCGACATGAGTTCCTGCCTTGATTTCTCTCAGTGATGGAGTGCAATGTAGAAGATTAACACAAACTAAGCCTTTTTTCAAAGGGAAGGGAGGAAAGGGTGGATGGGATGGGGATTTGTTGAAGGCAACCTGGGAATTGAGCTATCATATAAAATGTAAATAAATCCCAAAATTAATGAAAAAAATTAGTCCTGTGCAGAAAACCAATGTGCAGAACACATGAAATTGCTTACCTACAATCTCCTAAACTCACATGTGTGGAGCTTGGGCATGAATGTTTTCCATCTGTACCTGTAGGCCACCGAAATCCTCATCAACCCTGTGGAGTTCAACCCTGACTTTCTGGCACAGATGCTCCTCAAAGTGAAGTGGGCAGTGCTTGTGCAGGCAGCAGACACATCAGTATTGGCCGAGGTACTAAAGAGCCAGCTGACAGCTATGAACCGGACAAGATGTTTTTGAGGAAGATGTACCCACATGTGACTTGAAATTGATGTCCTGGAGGGTGCCCCACAATGCCCAGAATCTGGACATCTTTTCCCCATCAGCCGCAGGATCTGCAATATGATGTTGAATGATGAGGAGACAGAGAAGTAACCTTGCTAACCACCACACTGATAGGTGGGAGTGGGTGCGCAGGTGGAGGAACACGCTCATGGAATCATGGGCACAGGGGATGTGACAGGGGGTTTCTGGGAAAGTGGGAAACTGGGGAAGAGGTCAACATTTGAAATGTAAATTAAAAATTATCCAATTAAAAAAAAAAACACCAACCAAATAATACACAGGGAGGGGCCCATGGCTGCAGAGGCATATGTATGGGAGGATGGCCTAGTTGGACACTAGTGGGAGAATAGAAGCATGGCCCTGGAAGACCCCATGCCACAGTGTAAGGGAATGCCAGGACAGGAAAGCAGGAGTGGTTATATTGGTGAGTAGGGGGAGGTGGGATGGGATAGTGGGTTTTTGAAGGGGAAACCAGGAAAGGATTTGAAATGTAAAAATAGAAAATATTTAAGAAAAGAAAAGAAAAGAAAAGAAGAGAAGAGAAGAGAAGAGAAGAGAGGAGGGGAGGGGAGGGGAGGGGAGGGGAGGGGAGGGGAGGGGAGGGGAGGGGAGGGGAGGGGAGGGGAGGGGAGGGGAGGGGAGGGGAGGGGAGGGGAGGGGAGGGGAGGGGAGGGGAGGGGAGGGGAGGGGAGGGGAGGGGAGGGGAGGGGAGGGGAGGGGAGGGGTGGGGAGGGGAGGGGAGGGGAGAGGAGAGGAGAGGAGAGGAGAGGAGAGGAGAGGAGAGGAGAGGAGAGGAGAGGAGAGGAGAGGAGAGGAGAGGAGAGGAGAGAGAGAGAGAAGAGAAGAGAAGAGAAGAGAAGAGAAGAGAAGAGAAGAGAAGAGAAGAGAAGAGAAGAGAAGAGAAGAGAAGAGAAGAGAAGAGAAGAGAAGAGAAGAGAAGAGAAGAGAAGAGAAGAGAAGAAGAGAGTAAAATAAAACAATGAAATTAAATAAACCACATTGGGAACAATAAGTTAATACCAGAATAAAAATCAAAGATGCTGGGTGTGGTGATACAAGCCTTAATCCCTGCACTTGGTAGGCAGAGACAGGCAAATTTATAAGTTCCAGGTTAGCCTGATCTTCAGAATGAATTCCATGACTGAGCGCTACACAGAGAAACCCTGCCTCAAAAAAAAAAAAAAAAAAAAAAAAAAAAAAAAAAAAACAGAAAAAAAGAAAGAAAAGAAAAAAGAAAGAAAAAAAGAAAGAAAGAAAGAAAGAAAGAAAGAAAGAAAGAAAGAAAGAAAGAAAGAAAGAAAGAAAGAAAGAAAGAAAGAATGGAGGGAGGGAGGGAGGGGGATGGGAGGGAGGGAGGGAGGGAGGGAGGGAGGGAGGGAGGGAGGGAAGGAAGGAAGGAAGGAAGGAAGGAAGGAAGGAAGGAAGGAAGGAAGGAAGGAAGGAAGAAGAAGAAAGAAAGAAAGAAAGAAAGAAAGAAAGAAAGAAAGAAAGAAAGAAAGAAAGAAAGAAAGAAAGAAAGAAAGAAAGAGAGCAAAGCACCAAAGCACTCACATGCATGCAGAGTAGCACTGGTTCCAAAGACAGCCCTTTCCTATACTATACTATACTATAGCACATGGTTTCACAAGATGGATTCTGATCATGTTCTCAGATAGGGCATTTTACTATACTATCTAGGTTATCCCCACATGGTCACAAGAAACAAAAGGAAGCCAAGATCAGAGTCAGAAGCAGGCCTTATACTGATGCCAAGCACAGGCTGTGAGGCACACCATGCTTTCTGTTTTCAAGCTTCCAGAGAATGGTTCTCAACCTTTCTAATGCTGTAGTTCCTTCACATATATACTTCCTTAAGCTATGGTGAGCCCTTCAATATATTATTTTTTGCTACTTCATAACTATAATTTCCTACTGTTATAAATCTTAACATAAATATCTGACATAAAGATAGTTTTAGACAACTCCCATGAAAGTGTCACAAGGACTCACAACCTACAGGTTGCCATTCAAGGTGCCAGGCACAAGTAAAACTAGCCAGTCCCTAGATTTTCACACTTTCTGCCTTCCGGAACTGTACTAGGATAGATGTGCGCTATTTTAGTTGTCTAAGAATGTGATCATCTGTAACACTACCTGGAAGCACACATGCCCAAGTGGATGAGGGAGTCTCTTTTCCTGTCCTGGAATCTTGGCAGTGTTGAGTCAGTTCAAATCAAATAGAAGAAAAAGGATACTGGATGAATTCCTACTCAAAGGCTTTGGAGACAACAGCGATTCTGTTTTGTTTTTAAGGAGAATGGGAGAGAATTTGTGCTCCATGAAAATGGTCCATACATTCACTAATTTGATGCCTACCTGTCTATTTGTGTGTGCTTTGTACTTTTGTCTGCTGTGTGTCATGCTCTGTGTTCTTGATTATTAACACTAGGGTCCTCACAATACCTTCAAAATGAAACTCTTCTCAGTATGAAAAACTTTCATACTTGTACTCTGTTTCCAATATGATTCTTTAAAAAATAAGTTTCTAAGTCCTTTGTACAAACAATAAGATCTACATTTCTGTGAAGACACTTTTAATTGAAAATACATCTTTTAATTCAATACATTCTGATTACAGTGCCCTCAAATCCTTCTACATCCTTTCCATTTCTCCTCTCACCCAAAGTCACAGCTTTTTCTTTCTCCCTTTATTAAAATACAAGCAGGCATCTAAATAATAATGATACTAGTAATGATAATAATAACAACAATAATGATGATTAAGATACAATAATAAAAAAATAAAAGAACAAGAATAGAAGAAAGCAAACAGAATAAAACTAGCCAAAGAAAAAGCACAAGAAATACACATGTAGACACAGAGATATACATGTTCACAAACACTCTGAAATCCCATAAAAAGATAAAACTGGAAACCATACTATATAAACAAGTGGCCCTTAATGTTTTCTATAAATAACCCTGCCAATACTTTATTACATAAAGAACCTCAAAGATTGTCATTAAGTTTGATTTGCATTTGCCAGGTATGCTGAACTAGAGGCTTAGATTTAAGCATGGTTTGCATACCCAGTGATACCCTATCACTGGATATGCAAAAAAATTGGAAAAAAAATAGAAGAACTTTTTTTTCCTTTCCAAGCTACAGACTGGAAATAATTTCTGAATTAAAGGTAGGGACATTTATCCCCTTCCCTCTCATTGCTTGGACTCTTTTTGTCGGAGACCTTGCAGGCACTGTGCATACAGATGCTGCTCCAGTCTCTTTGAGTTCAATGCACCTGTGCTTAGAAGGCCTTGGGGTGAGAGTTTTAACCACATCCGTCTATGAAACTAACAGGATGATAAGAAATATCAATGGTTCATTGAAACTTTGGTTGCTTCATTTTCTATTCTCATGCTGGCTTGCAGCATGACCACCTTCATAGTCTCTGTGAGTTTTGACATGATGAATGAACACGTAACCTTCAGAGAATATATAGAAGTAAAGCTCAAGGAATATATGAGATGGATCACTGTGTAAGGGTGAGTGCCTGAACTTCATCTCTGAAACATAGACATGGTAGAAGAAGAGGATTGGTTTTTCCACATTTTCCTGAAATCTCTACATATATGCAGTGGTGTGTGCACAGTTACATACATATGTACACACTCAAACAGGTGTACACACAATCAAAATACATTAAAATGTATAAAATAATATAAAAACAAGCAGACCTCAAACCGGAAGTTTCAGAGTGACTATAGATATAGGAATTAGAGCGTGTTTCTTTCCCACAAACCTCCATGCAGACAGGAGGTTTTACACCTACTTTCCCACAAGTAAGACTTGCCTTGAAGGACTGGCTTGTGATTCCTTAAGAGTTCGTTTTTCTCGCCACATCTCCAGAAGACTCTGTATATTCTGAGTGTCCTAGATGCTGGAGAATCAGGAAAATGCACATGCAACATAGACTTCCCACAACTGCTGAAGGCAGGACCTCCTTTCTTTCTTTTACTGAAGAAGTATCTTTTCCATTTTCTGAACAACAGACAGTAGTAGTTTCCTTGCTAATGAACATGGCTCTGGTTTAGTTAAATAGATTTATTAGTTTCAAATCAGATAATACCATACAAGTTCATTTCCAGAAGGGTTAAGTGGAATAGAATTTGTTTATTGCTAAATTAGATGCCAATTTATAACCACAGAGCACTTTGAGGTGAGTGGAAATATTTTAAAATTATAAAATACATAGTATTCCATACCAAATTTTTTGTCAAATTGGCTTTTTATGTAAGATCAACCAAAAATT